>NC_069499.1:1499234064-1499384064 GCF_027579735.1 Bombina bombina
TATAGCTATTAATACGCACACACACACACATATATATTATATTTATTTCCATATCCATAAATTTATATCCATAAATTTATATATATATATATATATATATATATATATATATATATATATATATATATATATATATACACACACACACAAGTACACATGTCAAGAGGCAGATTTTGTTGACAGAACTGAAAGAGAACATGAAGGGAAATTTCATGCAAACAGAAAATAAACATTGTTCCCTGCTTCACTAAAGCTAAATGCTCCTTTGAACCTTTTGATCTCAAGGACATTTTTTAAGGTTATTTTAAACAAACATTCAGCAGTATGGAAGCAGTTATGTTCTCTACGTGGTGTATCTATAGGATCAGGTTTCAAAAGCCGTTGAACAGAGCCAAAATAGATATAGAGAAATTGTCGGTGTCTTGCGGCTGGTCTTACTCAACTTATGGCTTCCTCTAAATGACAGAGATGTCCATTTCCAGCAATTGATAAGGATTAAATAAATAGAATTATCGTTAACAATAATTGGTTAAATAAGGGGCTTGACCCACCTATTCTAGTTATTTTTGTACTGGCTACTGGCCCTGTATTCATTTTCACATTCCTTTTCCTCTAAAAATCTTTATATCCGAAGCTATATCCTATCTCATTTCCTTCTTGGATGGGAGACCATGGCATGAATCTAACAAACTTTTAATAGGACAATAAATGTAAATTATAGTAGCAAAGGTTTACCGTGTTATACTTACCGTGGGACAGTTGTTTAAGAAAGTCTGTAAAAAAATATCAATAGTTTTAAAAAAATGTACAGCAGCTAGAGTAGGTACAGGGGCTACCATGTCTGCAGCTAAGTATGCATGGCAGGGGTGGATGGGTCAGGGTGGCAACTGTCCTCTGGGCCTCTCTTGTTGATGGAATCAGGGCCAGTGCAGAAGGTGCAGGCTCAACAGTGTTTTGTTTTTTGTAAGTCATTTAAATATGTGTCTGTCTACAGCATGTGTATATAAACCTACGTATAAATGGGAGTGTAGGTTTTATTTTTTTGTAGCTGTAGATACTGTATATTCACACTATGTTGTCTGTCCCTAAACTGCCTCGCTTGTTGACAGAGCTGTGCCTGTTGAGCCCAGTGCACACTTTTCTATTAAGTCCTGGTTACTAAAGCTGTAGGCCGCCCTAAATACAAGTCATAGAGGCAGCCAAATGATAACCAAGGACCCACTTCCATTTTTTTGGGATATGAAATATAGCATTTTAAGGTGGGCCACTGGGTAGTACTTGCCCCCTGGGCCAAAGGTTGACAATCCTCCCCTGCGTGATGGCCTTGTTTTTTAGCCACAGCACATGTACAGGACAGCAAACGTCACACATGTTCTCAACATCCTTTTCTGACTCTGTGCATTTGAATGTGTATAAACAGCATATTTATCTACTGATTTTTTTTTTTGTATTATTATTTCAAATCTGTTGTTTTACACGGACATAACTCATGAAATAAATTCTCCGTCCCTCAAAGCTTGATTTTAAATTGCACATTTAAAAGACTTTACAGGGTTCCAAATATCACACTCCATTTGGATGCTCAAATCTTTATACCTGTACATAGTTTAGTAAAATGTCCTTGTAGCACTCAGGAATATTATTATATTACTTACTCCTCTCCAACGCTACCTAATGACTCCAATTAAAGGAACCTAAAATTGCAGAAAGAAAATGCTCTAATGTGTTAGGGCATTTTATTATTGCACTGCTGCTTGCATATAACTGTGTTTAACCCCTGTTTAAGTCAGGTACAGCGCAACCATGCACTACTGGGAACTAGCTGAGCACATCTGCTGAGCCAATGACAAGAGACAAAAAAACCAAAAGGTATCTCTCTAGAGATAACTTGATAGGGGGCGCTCTAATGTCAATAATCAGCAAATATAGGTTTACCAGGAGTAGTTATGGTAATATAAATAACTATAACAATTCCTATAACTACAAAAAATATATTTAACATGCAAATAAGCAATAATGCATATAAAAAGTCTCTTATAGGAAAAGTCCCAGTAACATATCCAAACCAGAGAGGATATCAGGTGGATCAATCAAGGGTATAATCAGAAGCTGCACTCTCCTCACATCAGCATGACAAGACGTCTATACAGAAAGAAGAGAAGAAAAAGAGAGGCGCTTGTGTGTACCAGTAAAACAATTAGATGATTTATTTTCACCCACAACAGGGTACTCACATTTTAGTAAAGCACTCAGACAGTGCTATTAGGCACGGACTGGGTACTCAACAGCAACCCAGCTTGCTGAACAATCCAGCGTATGTACAGGAACACCTTTGGCTCTATTCTCCTAGAGCTAGGGAAAGACTGCCAACCGGAGCAGCTCCACAAGTCAGGACAGGTGATAATACTGCACCCAGGGCACACAGAGCAGAACCAGTCCCAATAAAGATTATTGGTAGAAGGTGGTAAAGTAACGATCAGTAGCGGTTCTAATGTGAGATTAAAATCAAATTTATTAAAACAATAAAAACGATAAAAACAAGAACCATAAGGTAGGGCATAAAGTAACCCTCCTTATTTACATGCGACGCGTTTCTCAGCAACAGTGCTGTTTCATCAGGCATATATCAGTTATGTGCCAGACGTGTCCCCCTGCTTAAGCCAGTACATGTCCGGGTCCGTCTGAAGTATGCTAGAGAGCATTTGGATGATCCAGAAGCAGATTGGGAGAATGTCATATGGTCAGATGAAACCAAAGTAGAAGTGTTTGGTAGAAACACAACTCGTCGTGTTTGGAGGAGAGAGAATGCTGAGTTGCAACCAAAGAACACCATACCTACTGTGAAGCATGGGAGTGGCAACATCATGCTTTGGGGCTGTTTCTCTGCAAAGGGAACAGGACGACTGATCCGTGTACATGAAAGAATTAATGGGGCCATGTATCGTGAGATTTTAAGTTCCATCAGCAAGGGCATTGAAGATGAAACGTGGCTGGGTCTTTCAGCATGACAATGATCCCAAACACACCACCCGGGCAACAAAGGAGTGGCTTCGTAAGAAGCATTTCAAGGTCCTGGAGTGGCCTAGCCAGTCTCCAGATCTCAACCCCATAGAAAACCTTTGGAGGGAGTTGAAAGTCCGTGTTGCCCAGCGACAGCCCCAAAACATCACTGCTCTAGAGGAGATCTGCATGCAGGAATGGGCCAACATACCAGCAACAGTGTGTGACAACCTTGTGAAGACTTACAGAAAACGTTTGACCTCTGTCATTGCCAACAAAGGATATATAACAAAGTATTGAGATGAACTTTTGATATTGACCAAATACTTATTTCCCCCCATAATTTGCAAATAAATTCTTTCCAAATCAGACAATGTGATTGTCTGGATTTGTTTCCACATTTTGCCTCTCATAGTTGAGGTATACCTATGATGAAAATTACAGGCCTCTCTCATCTTCTTAAGTGGGAGAACTTGCACAATTGGTGGCTGACTAAATACTTTTTTGCCCCACTGTGTGTGTGTATATATATATATATATATATATATATATATATATATATATATATATATAATAAAAACAAACAATATGTGCTGGAAAAACTATATTCCCCAGATGAACAGAGTTAGTGCCTATATTTATGGCTGAGACACTGAGGTTCTGCTGGATGAGCGAACTGTGATTTTTCACGCATGTGATATATACGTGACGACGGGGATTCCTCAGTCAGCATATTCCTACAGATATATACAGCCTGATCAGGGATGAAAAAGAGATGCTGCTTTCTCTGGTGGATGTGCATGTAATAGACTAGATCGTTAAAATCACCCAGTATTTTGAAGGCAACCCGGGTAGGTAATATTTAGCATATTTATAAACAAGATGGGCACATTGAGAGGCAGGTCATTTAAATTGCATTGCATGTCCCTTGTGTCTCATATAGGGCCTGATAGTTAAAACCTTGCCGCTCAGGTGAGATATTCTAAGAAGTCTCATTTGTACAGCGTGGCCCTTAAAAATAATGTAGAAACACAAATTTTATCTTAAGACATGTTTATGTTGCTGTAGTGTTCTTTATGTGAAACAGACACAATACAAGGTCGGAAAAAAAATCCCAAAAGACTTTGTGTGATTTCTCTCCATGCCAGCGAGGTTTTGGATATCAGTATAGTATATATAGTAATTAAGGAGGGACAATTAATTTTTTCTTTCAAGTGTTTTTTTCATTTTTTAATATTGAGGGATTGGGAGTACTACGCACTAATAATTAGGTACTATTTTTCTATTTCACATAACCAGACATAAAAGAAACCAGGCGTTTATTGTGTAATTATCTATTTGATAAAATTCCCTAAATGGAATTTTGAGACTGTAATATAAAATACTACATTATGTGCAGTATATTTTATATTACTTTCATTATTTATTTTGTTTCTTTTTTCTTTTAATTTAACTGTGAAAATTGTGCACTTTCCAGTTCCACTGAGTTTGTATAAAGTAATGGGCACCCGCGTGTTCAAATGAGGTTTCCCCTTATCCAGTATTTATTGTTTAATATCTCTTTAAATAATGCAGCTGTGATAAGTTACAAAAGACTAGAGAAGTATCACAGATATTGGTTTTTGTGCTGTCTGATAAATGAAAACCAATCAAAGCCATATGTTAGTGAACAAAAGCACTGAGCCTAATATAGCATTTGTGTTATTGGATGTTGTGGCTCGAGAGCTATTTTCTGAAATCTCAAAAATTGTCTGAACAGATTCCTATATCCTAAAAGACATTAGCGTCCTGTTGGTTTTGAACGACCTACGCAGCATACTGAGCTCTAAGTAAACATAGAAGGGCACACTAAGCAAAAAAGATTCTGCTTACAATGCCCTACAGAGCGATGGGAGAGGACTTCGCCCCCAACTGTCCTCAGAATTATGGGGAAGAGAGAGAAGGATCTACTCTTTGCTTCACAAAAGCTTGTCAAACACAGCACAAGTCAGGGTATAGCTTTGTTTCTGCTGACTGGCAGAGAGCAATTTGTCATTTCCTGTGGAGAATGAAATATGAAGTTTATTAAGAAACATTGCAGGGGTCCTGAGGCGGTAAGCAAGATGAAATACCGGCCTGCAGAAAGAAAAGAAAAAAAAACATACTTGGGAGATTTCTCACACCAACAGACACTTCAAACAAGGATCGTCTTTGTGTAGTTTGATCAGAGCTTGCAGACTGTAGGCAGGAAAAAAAAAAATACAATAAAAGGGGTAGAATTAAAGCCAGTGGTCATTACATGTACATTTTTTTCTTCCGTTAAAGACGAGGGCAGTTTGCAGTATTCTCGATTCATCATAAAGCCGTTTTTAGACAAGGCTTGGTGGTGCTCATTCACTCATTAAAAAAGAAATCCGATTGTTCTTTGACTTTCGCTGAAAAATCTAGCTACTGTTGTTTGGGAAGCATATACTTTATCTTTAGTGTCTGAACATTCGTCCACATAAAGGAAGAAAATGAGAATGTTCTAAATCTCAAATCTTTGTTAAATGGGAAGTCACAGTTCAAAACAAAAGTTTTACACCAGTCTGACTATAATTTTTCCAGTGAGCCTCACAAAACTCAAATGTTATGAAATTGAATGTCTATAACTTGTTCAACAACCATGTTACTTTTCAAGGGACAGCAAGAAGGAAGAAATGTTTTGGGTCTAAGTTTGCCACTTTCTTGGCTTCCCAGAAGTGTTAGAGTCTTTTAGTGAATCCTCAACAGAAGAGACAGCTCCTACTGATCATGTGCAATAGTTCACAGTTTATACGTATATGCAATCTGTGATTGGCTGATGGCTGTCACATGATGCAGGAGGAAGGACAATTTGACTAACTTTGTAATTCATCAGAAAGAAATCTACTACTCATTTGGAATTCAAACCAAGTGCTTTTACATAGTTTAAAAAAAAATAATTTGTTGATTATGTATTATACTATATTTAATGGTCCTAAAAGGGAAAGGGAGGTAAAAAACATACTCTCATGACCTTGAGTGTATATTTGTTTTAACTATAGAATTTTTTTCTGTGTGTCCTTCATTAAAACTTGGCTCCTTTCCATGAGAGCATACTGAGGTAGGCTGTGAAGGATACCAAGAGAAAGAAGTACATTTGATAGTAATTCAAATGAAAAGTTTGTTAAAACTGTATTCACTATCTGAATTAAAAAGATTTAATGTTAATCTTGCACCCCCTGACAGCTACGTAGTTATGTATGCACTACTGTAACAAGATAATTAAATTAAAGGGACAGTTCACTGTAAAATTGTTTTTCCTATGACTTGTTATAACAGCTGCAGCGTATAAATGTATGAGAAATTGCTAATTTTTGCTTCTTTTTGCTAAAGAAATAGCTGAATTTACTTTTTGAATCCACAGCCCATCAAAATAGGCTAAGCTTACTGACAAATCAGATCTTATCACTCAAATGCTTCCCTTTCTTATCTCTGTCTCTATACAATTAGAAAGAACAATTGAAAATGAGCATTTAGAGCTTTATCTCTCCAATCTCCCACTGCGAATGTAATTTCTTCTGCTGTCTGTGTTTACATAGTTTCTCAATAGCCTATACCTAGGTATAGAAACATTATATACAATATAGGTAGGGATACTACAAGCTAAATCAGCTATTTCATATGCCTATATAAAGGCTAAGGAGTTATTTGTAAACAATTTAATACACTCCAGCAGTAAAATGAATCATTGGGAACAAATTAAAGGAAAGATTCAAATTAAAAATAAAAAGAATCAGATTGTGTTAAAAACAGCAAACAATTTAATTGTTTTCTTGCAAAATGAATTATGGTTTCAATTAGCAGATAAAGCTATTTCATATACAAATAGGAGAACTTTCCCATACAGCTTATATTCTGTAGCTGGTATATACAAATCATTGTAAACATGTTAAGGGAAAGACAATTTTACAGTACACAGTCCCTTTAATGTAAAATTATATTAATAAGGATGCCGAAGATGTTTATATCAGATACCTTCTGATAAAGCAATGTAATCTAAAACCTGCTTTGTCAGCCACTGGTACATTTACCCTGGGTGTAACTCGGACATTGGCAAGGTGTAGTCCTGCCGAAGATCTGCGGCATTTGTATTCAGTAAAACTGGATTTTAAAACAAATTCCTGAAAACAGAAACATATATCTGCTGGGGTTTGTCACATTATTGGTTATATATGAATGTCACTAAAAGTGAAGAGAGTATCCTAACCACAAATGAAGATGATAGAGTTTGGCAAGTATTATGTTTAAGACAAATTCATTTATAGCAATATGCAGAGCTATTTTGAAAGGGGAAAAGAACAAAGACTTTTCTGCAATAGCAACAAAAAATTAATCATTCAGACCTGACAGAAAAGTAATTTTGTTTCATGTAGACGTTGGGTGTGCACAGAGTGAGTCAAAGCAGGCCCAGGTAAAGCATAATATTAAAGTGAAGATTCTGAGATAAAAAAATACGTATACCTTACTTTAATGCTGATAGTGCATTTCCTGTTAGATTATGACATATGCACCTTGTTGATAACTGTGAGTTGAGAAAACAAACACTTAAGCAACAGACATTCATTTGTATTCTTTGTTAGAATTTAAAGGGACATAAAACCCAATTTTTTCAGATAGAACATATAATTTTAAACAACTTTGCAATTTACTTCTATTATCAAATTTGTTTCATTCTCTTGATATCCTTTGTTTAAGGAGCAGCAGTGCACTTCTGAGAGCTAACTGATCACATCTAGTCAGCCAATCAGAAGAGACAAATGTGTGCAGGAACCAATCACCAGCTAGCTCCCAGTAGTGTAAGCTATGTACATATTATTTTTCATCAACAATGCCAAGAGAACAAAGCACGTTTGAAAATAGAAGTGAATTTAACCCCTTAGCGACCGACGACATATACCATACGTCCTCAAAAAAAAAAGCACTTAACGACCAAGGACGTATGGCATACGTCGTCGGTTAAACAGAGCACTGGAAGCGATCGAAATCGCTTCCAGCTGCTCTAACAGTATTGCAGGCTTGCCTTGATGTCTAGGCATCCTGCAATACTGTTCCCGAGTGCCGGGACCGGATTGATCACTCCCCCACGAGTGATCACTTCCGGTTTCGCTCCACGTGGAGCCCGGCAGTGTTTCAGAGCATCGGAAGCGATCAGACACGCTTCCGATGCTCTGCTTGTGTGCTAAGTGCCTCGGTGGGTCGAGGCACTTAGTTAGTTATAAAATATAAGTAAAGAGTTGCTGGCTGCTGGTAGCTGTAGCGAGATTACAGAGCACAGCATACAACTACCTTAACAGTACAGAGCTAATGATCGTTGGGACCCAGATCTGGCCCGTTGAGATCTTAGGCGGCGGCCTCTCTACTAGATCCTGACTCCCCCCCCCTCCCCCCGTAATCGGGGTATAGCAGTCCTTTATAGACTGTTCACCATATTACAGAAGGGAGCCAATTTGCTAAGATTTCCTTAAGTGTTTCATGTGTTGGGGCGAACTGTACAAATACTGTCTCAATCATGGAGGCCGTGGACAAGTGGGAACGCACAGTGACGCAGCTCCTAAATAATCATTTCCGGAGATTAGAAGAAGAACTGTGTAGAATACTCTTCAGTCCCGGAGCTATGGCAGTCCCTATGAGAGATACTACTGGACAACTTGTTTGCACCGGTTGGGCTGATTCAACCTTTCTTACCGGCCACTACACAATAAAAGAGCCCAACTGTGTGAAATGTATGCCTATCAGAGACGATCATCGGGAGAATGCCGTGACAGGCAAACTAGAGCTAACGCCTAACCACCGGCAGGGCTGTGAGATAAGATACGGAGCCTAATATGGTATTGACAGAGGCATTGGACACCACATGGGACACCCGAGATATGGAAATAGATGAATACAGGGGACAAACTGAAATCTTTGTTGGAGATGGGAAGCCTGTTACGTTTGAGGCAGCAAGGAGAGGCTCGAGTGGCAAGCGGCCCCTCACCCACAACATTAACGGCTCCATGTTGGTAGGACTAGCACCGGACTGTACCCTAGGGTATGGTAGCAGACTAAACAGGAGTTTGCTATATTCGATGCCTCCTTTAACGATCAGTGAGTGGAAACGGAGACTTTTTGATCCAGGGGGGGGAGGCATGCCCCGGCATGGCTCAGAAAGACAACTTCCTGGCGTTATTGCTAGAGTCATAGCTGGCTAGAAAAGTCTGCTTGCCGGACCAAGTCTGGGACATGTGTACTGATTTGACATCGGTGTTCACGGCATGTATGTATGAACAGTCAGATGGGAGTAGAGTGACACCTCAATTTGAACAATTTATGCTTGCACTCTGTTTTGTGTGCTCTCTTTGTGATGATTCTAAGATCAGAGAAATGAGGTTGATATGTAACTGACTATACTCTATTCAGACACAAGACTACTCTTCATTGTACCCTCCTGATATTCGTTACTGTTTATGATATAGCCTTTATTTCCCAGTGCTGTATGGCTGATATATTTTAGACCCTATCCTTAGTAATTTAGCCAGATGATAGTATCTATTAAATTATAGGGTCCCCCCCCTACTTGTATTCATGTTGGGTTTTTTTTTTCCTTAGGGGGCTCTACACCTAGTCCTTAACTTTTCCCATACTCCCCAGCCTGCTCACTATGTTTGTGCTGTGTAGCCAGCGGCCGAGGCGGCGCGGTACGACATAGGAGTTAATATAATAGGCATTCAATGTTTAAGCCTATAGATTTAATCTTGACTCATAAAATTTTGGAGACCCAGTTCACAGAGGCACTGCCCCAAAGAAGATATTAATTACCAAGTATAGCCTACTGAACATGTGAATGTTACTGCTTTTTTTATCATGATGGAGTGGGATAAAACTAAATCAACTACCCCTGATACTAGACACAAACTTCAGTTTCTATCCTGAGATGTGTTTATACACGAGTGGCATAGCTTACAAAAACTTGCTTGCACACTTTATTGTTAAGGCTTATAGCATGTTAGCTCTCCTCAGATGTATATTTCAAGCTACATAATACTCCTTCTGATTATATGTCCTCTCTTATGGCACTAGTTGACCTGTTTTTACTGATACCCCGGATATATTGCTGTTGATCCTCCCAAGATATGGATATACTTTTCCTAGCCTAACTTGGAGTTCTGAATATACGTAAAGTCCCCCAACATATCTTTCTACATAATCTCCATACTTAGTAGGTAAATTGGCTCCCAGTACATCTATTTGCTACATCATTTAAGGTCCAAAAATGGCCTATCTCAAATTATATTATACATAATTCTAAGGGTCCAAAGACAGCCCAGTATGTTTGTCACTTGATGCATATCCCCTATATGTTTCCCCCACAAGTTTGTATTAATGCTAAGCTTATAAGTGAGTTTATTGTTTTATTTATTTTGTCTTTACCTTTGTGTATGGGGATTTTCTGTTAATAAGTTTTATTCAGTTCTAGGGGTTAACAATTATAAGCTGTATATTATTCTAAAAAGTTTAAAAACAAAGATTCATCATTTGGGATCCAAAAGTGGTCCTCCTACAACGTCTGATAAAACTGTCTCATATCTATGCTATGCTTTTCTGGAGTGTTAATATGACTTATCTGTATAAATTGTAGGGAGATTTTTGTTTTGTTTGCCCTGAAATGAATCTCAATAAAAATATATATATATATAAAAAAAAAAACTTATAAAATAAAAAAGCCCTAAATAGCCCCCCCCCTCCCCCTTCACTAGGCATCCAAGATGGTGATATACAGTGCATCATGGGGCCTCTGGGGGTGTCCTTAGCCTGCCTCATCATAGGGGCAAGCTAGGGTCACCCAATCTGAGCCTCCCACCCAAAAAAAATAATAATAATAAAATACCCCATTTGTCTGATCATGTCAATATTTGTAAATATTGACACTGATCAGTGTGGATCTCCCTCCCTCTCCTCACTTGTGATTTTGTTGGAGAGAGAGAGAGACCTGCTTTTTTGCAGAGAGAGATTTAATTATTTTATTTGTTAAAAAAATATAGAACCAAAGGCTCTTTTCAGAGCCATTAACCCCTAGCTTGCCAGTGATCACTATAAATCACTGGCATTAGCATAGCTGCACTTTTTTTTGCTGTCTGTGCATTTTTTTAGGGGTTAATTTTGTTGTTGTCATTTTTTAAAAATCCAGAGGCTCTTTTCAGAACCATTTAGTTAATTTAATTTAATTTTCAGAGCCATTAACCCCTAGCTTGCCAGTGATCGCTATAAATCACTGGCAGTAGCATAGCAGTACTTTTTTGCTAGTTAATTAATTTAGTTAATTAATTTAATTTAAAAAAAAATTAGTACATTTTTTCTGTGACAGATACAAAAATGTCACAGAAAATATATAGTGCTGAGGAGGCGTATGCCATCCTTGCGTCAGAGTCAGATGCCTCTATGTCTGACTCAGACCCCAATTTTGACCCTGCCATATGCTCAGATACATCACTAGATGCAGTCTCAACTGATAGTGATGTATCTGTGGCTGCTAGACCCCCTACCAGCCCCCCTGCTAGCCCCCCTGTCAGAAGGAGGCGTGTTGCTGCCATTGCTGCTGAAGAGTGGGTAACACCTCATCTCCAGAGGCCAGATATCCCACCTTCACAGCAAATGCTGGCATAAATATAGATGTGGCAGGTTTTAGCCCCCAGCAGTTTCTGGAAGTGTTTCTGGGCGATGATGTATTGGGGAACACTGTCGCCCAAACTAATTTATACAGGGAGTGCAGAATTATTAGGCAAATTAGTATTTTGACCACATCATCCTCTTTATGCATGTTGTCTTACTCCAAGCTGTATAGGCTCGAAAGCCTACTACCAATTAAGCATATTAGGTGATGTGCATCTCTGTAATGAGAAGGGGTGTGGTCTAATGACATCAACACCCTATATCAGGTGTGCATAATTATTAGGCAACTTCCTTTCCTTTGGCAAAATGGGTCAAAAGAAGGACTTGACAGGCTCAGAAAAGTCAAAAATAGTGAGATATCTTGCAGAGGGATGCAGCACTCTTAAAATTGCAAAGCTTCTGAAGCGTGATCATCGAACAATCAAGCGTTTCATTCAAAATAGTCAACAGGGTCGCAAGAAGCGTGTGGAAAAACCAAGGCGCAAAATAACTGCCCATGAACTGAGAAAAGTCAAGTGTGCAGCTGCCAAGATGCCACTTGCCACCAGTTTGGCCATATTTCAGAGCTGCAACATCAATGGAGTGCCCAAAAGCACAAGGTGTGCAATACTCAGAGACATGGCCAAGGTAAGAAAGGCTGAAAGACGACCACCACTGAACAAGACACACAAGCTGAAACGTCAAGACTGGGCCAAGAAATATCTCAAGACTGATTTTTCTAAGGTTTTATGGACTTATGAAATGAGAGTGAGTCTTGATGGGCCAGATGGATGGGCCCGTGGCTGTATTGGTAAAGGGCAGAGAGCTCCAGTCCGACTCAGACACCAGCAAGGTGGAGGTGGAGTACTGGTTTGGGCTGGTATCATCAAAGATGAGCTTGTGGGGCCTTTTCGGGTTGAGGATGGAGTCAAGCTCAACTCCCAGTCCTACTGCCAGTTTCTGGAAGACACCTTCTTCAAGCAGTGGTACAGGAAGAAGTCTGCATCCTTCAAGAAAAACATGATTTTCATGCAGGACAATGCTCCATCACACGCGTCCAAGTACTCCACAGCGTGGCTGGCAAGAAAGGGTATAAAAGAAGAAAATCTAATGACATGGCCTCCTTGTTCACCTGATCTGAACCCCATTGAGAACCTGTGGTTCATCATCAAATGTGAGATTTACAAGGAGGGAAAACAGTACACCTCTCTGAACAGTGTCTGGGAGGCTGTGGTTGCTGTTGCACGCAATGTTGATGGTGAACAGATCAAAACACTGACAGAATCCATGGATGGCAGGCTTTTGAGTGTCCTTGCAAAGAAAGGTGGATATATTGGTCACTGATTTGTTTTTGTTTTGTTTTTGAATGCCAGAAATGTATATTTGTGAATGTTGAGATGTTATATTGGTTTCACTGGTAAAAATAAATAATTGAAATGGGTATATATTTGTTTTTTGTTAAGTTGCCTAATAATTATGCACAGTAATAGTCACCTGCACACACAGATATCCCCCTAAAATAGCTATAACTAAAAACAAACTAAAAGGAAATCATTAAATAATATAAATTGGGACAATGTATTTTCTAATAAAAATACAGAGGATAAATGGATAATATTTAAAAATTTGTTAAATAAATATACATATCAATACATACCATATGGTTATAAAAATAAAAATAAAAAAAATAAGCCGTTATGGCTAAATATAAATGTGTTAAAAGAAATTAGGAAAAAACGTAGGGCATTTAAATTATTAAAAGAAAATAGTACAGACTCAGCATACAATATTTATAAGGAATGTAACAAAGCATGCAAAAAAGCAATCAAATTAGCCAAAATTGAATATGAAAAATTAATTGCCAAGGATTCTAAGTCTAACCCTAAAAGGTTCTTTAAGTACATAAATAGCAAAAAATCTAAGAAGGATAATATAGGTACATTAAAATGTGTGGAGGGTAGCATGATAAATAATGACAGGGAGAAGGCTGAGGTACTAAACCAGTTTTTTTCTTCAGTATACACAAGAGAGGAACCATTGAATGATACTTTGGAACAGAATAGAACATGCCAGTCCATACCACTAACTGGGTTTTGTTTAGAGGATATCAGGAAAAAACTAAAAAATATTAAGGTAAATAAAACTCCAGGCCCAGATGGAATACACCCAAGGGTGTTAAGGGAACTTAGCACTGTTATAGACAAACCTTTACTCTTAATTTTTCAAGACTCATTATCCTCAGGCATGGTACCCCAGGATTGGCGTAAAGCTGATGTGGTGCCACTCTTCAAAAAGGGAAGCAGGGATGATCCAGGAAGCTATAGACCAGTTAGTCTGACATCAATAGTGGGGAAGATATTTGAAGGGATTATAAGGGATTATATTGATGAGCATATTCGTGTAAACAAGATTATGAGTTCTAATCAGCATGGCTTTAGGAGAAATAGATCATGTCAAACTAATCTAATTAGATTCTACGAGGAAGTAAGTAAAAATATAGATAAAGGGGAATCAGTTGATGTGATATACTTAGATTTTGCAAAGGCATTTGATACAGTGCCACATGAGAGATTAATGCACAAAATTAAGGGACTGGGAATAGCTGAAAATGTTAGCTCATGGATAAATAACTGGATAAAAGATAGGGAGCAACGAGTAGCAGTAAATGGATCATACTCAGATTGGACAAAGGTAATCAGTGGCGTCCCCCAGGGATCAGTACTGGGCCCTGTTCTTTTTAATATTTTTATAAATGACTTGGAGCAAGGATTAAATAGCGACATCTCTATTTTTGCAGATGATACTAAGTTAAGTAAGGTCATTAGGTCAGAGCAGGATGAACTCTCTTTGCAAAGGGATTTGCTAAAATTAGAACTATGGGCAAGTGAATGGAAAATGAGATTTAATACGGAAAAATGTAAGGTTCTACATTTTGGAAGTAAAAATAAGCAGGCTATGTATTTTTTAAATGGGACAAGACTTAGCCAAACACAGGAGGAAAGGGATTTGGGAGTAGTAATAGATAACAAGCTAAAGATGAGTGCACAATGCAGGGCAGCGGCTTCAAAGGCTAATAAGATACTAGCATGTATTAAAAGAGGCATTGATTCAAGGGAGGAAAGCATAATTCTGTCATTATATAAAGCCCTGGTAAGACCTCACCTTGAGTTTGGAGTGCAGTTCTGGGGACCGATTGCTAAAAAAGATATTGCAGAACTAGAAAAAGTTCAGAGAAGGGCCACAAAGCTAATAAGGGGATTGGAGAAATTAACCTATGAGGAGAGGCTAGCCAAACTGGGTCTGTTCTCTTTAGAAAAAAGGCGCTTGAGAGGTGACATGATTACTTTATATAAATATATTCAAGGCCCATATACAGAGATGGCAGAAGCTCTTTTTATTCCAAGAAAATTGGTTCTGACAAGAGGTCATAATTTAAGGTTGGAGGAAAGGAGATTTAATCTCCTGCAACGGAAACGTTTTTTCACTGTAAGAGCAATAAAATTGTGGAACTCATTACCAAAGGAGGTAGTGAATGCCAATACCATAGATACATTTAAAAATAGTCTGGATAAATTTCTGTATATAAACAAAATTCATGGATATGATTGCTAGTATTAAATGGGTCACATTTTAATGGGGTTATTTAAGCTTAACTGGAGCTTTTTGTAAGTATTTTAGATTTGTATAGGTTGAACTCGATGGACTTCAGTCTTTTTTCAACCTTATCTACTATGTTACTATGTATGTATGTAAAAACTACTTCCAAA
This sequence comes from Bombina bombina, assembly GCF_027579735.1. Classification (NCBI taxonomy): domain Eukaryota; kingdom Metazoa; phylum Chordata; class Amphibia; order Anura; family Bombinatoridae; genus Bombina; species Bombina bombina. The sequence continues at coordinate 1,499,249,502 of NC_069499.1, forward strand.
ACTATTCAGCTTTGATATTTTTTGGGTTAATTGAGAACATGGTTGTTGTTCAATAATAAAATTAATCCTCAAAAATACAACTTGCCTAATAATTCAGCACTCCCTGTATGCCCATCAGTTCCGTGCTGCAAAGCCTGGAACATATTTGGCAAAGCAGCAATGGGCCCCCATCAATGTGCCAGAATTCAAAAAATTCTGGGCATTGACCATGCTGATGGGCATCATAAAGAAACCCTCCATTCGCTCCTACTGGAGTACTAGCCCCATCTGCTCTACCCCCATTTTCTCCCAGATTATGTCGAGGAAGAGGTATGAAATGATTCTGCATTTCATGCACTTCAGCGACAACAGCCTGTGCCCCCCTAGGGAGCATCCCCAATTTGACAGGCTGTATAAAATCCGCCCCCTGATAACCCACTTTTCTGCCAGGTTTGCAGAGGCTTATACACCTGGAAGGAATATATGCGTTGATGAATCCCTAATGAAGTATAAGGGAAGGCTGGGATTCAAGCAGTTTATTCCTTCCAAGCGCTCCAGATATGGGGTAAAGGTGTATAAGCTCTGTGACAGCGAGAATGGGTATACTCAGGCCTTCCGGGTGTATGAGGGAAAGGATAGCCAACTTGACCCTCCAGGTTGCCCAGAACATATGGGAACCACTGGCAAGATTGTCTGGGACCTGATATTACCCCTAATGAACAAAGGGTATCACTTGTACTTAGACAAGTCCTTTTGTTCATGCTACTGTATTGCTTTGATACAGTAGCTTGCGGTACAATTAAAAAGAACCGCGCAGGTTTCCCAGGACAGCTTGTACGCACCCGGCTACGAAGGGGGGAGACCTCAGCTCTGCGCCAAGAGGAGCTGTTGGCACTTAAGTACAGAGACAAGAAGGATGTATACCTTCTTACCACCATCCACACAGAGAGGACGGTGGCGGTTTCTGTACGTGACAGAGCTGAGATCATAAGGAAGCCAGTGTGCATCAAGTCTTATAACCGGCATATGGGTGGGGTTGATCTGGCTGATCAGCTGCTGCAGCCCTACCTAATTATGCGGAAGACAAGGGCCTGGTACAAAAAGGTTGCAATTTATCGAATGCAGATTGCAACCCACAACGCTTTTTTGTTGTTCAAAAAAGCAAACCCCAGAGTTAAAAAGACTTTTTTACAGTTTCAGCTCCAGATTATTACGGGGATTTTATACCATGATGCACCTGCTCCCCGGGCGGTGATGGGAGAGAGCAGAGTTGGGGCTACCCATTTTATTTTTAAAATCCCCCCTACTGCCGCAAAGCAGAAACCACAAAAAAAATGCAGAGTCTGTACCAAGAGGGGGAAGAGAAGGGACACCATATATCACTGTCCTGATTGCCCTGGACAGCCTGCACTCTGCATTGGGGACTGCTTCAAGCGGTACCATACAATGGTCAATTTTTTAAAAAATAAATACATTTGCTGTTATATATATATATATTTTTTGGTTATGTTTACAGTTAGATGTTTTTTTGTTTTTTTTTACTTTTACTGTGCCAGATTTTTACATTTCACTACTCTATTTTTTTCTAAAATTGGGCCTGTTTTTTTTTTTAACCAAAACCCCTGTAAAACCTATGCATGGGGGACATAGGTGTTCTCAGGGTGCCTTGCAGAAAACAACCTGAAGTATGTTTTTGTAATAACTTACAACAGTCTCTCCTAAATCATAGTCAAAAAGCAATGTGTCTGTAAAAATGAAAATTGAAAAATTACCACCATACACTTTCTCCAATTTTTTTGGGCTAAAACGGTTGCTTCAAAGGCATCAAAGCACACCATATACAATACCTTGGGGTGTCAACATTTAAAAAATATACACTTTGAATGCAATAAATAAAAGTGGGGTATGCGATAGGCCCCAAACTAAAGATAGGCCTATCAGAAGAAATACTCTCATTTTTAATAACTAAAATCACAAGTAATAAAATTGTAACATAACCTTCCCAAAATCCTGGCAAACCTATGCATGGGGGGCATAGGTGTACTCAGGGTGCCTTGCAGAAAACAACCAGAAGTATTCTTTTGCAATAACTTACAACAATCTCTCCTAAATCATAGTCAAAAAGCAATGTGTCTGTAAAAATGAAAATTGAAAAATTACCACCATACACTTTCTCCAATTTTTTGGGGCTAAAACGGTTGCTTCAAAGGCATCAAAGCACACCATATACAATACCTTGGGGTGTCAACATTTAAAAAAGATACACTTTGAATGCAATAAATAAAAGTGGGGTATGCGATAGGCCCCAAACTAAAGATAGGCCTATCAGAAGAAATACTCTCATTTTTAATAACTAAAATCACAAGTCATAAAATTGTAACATAACCTTCCCAAAATCCTGGCAAACCTATGCATGGGGGGCATAGGTGTATTCAGGGTGCCTTGCAGAAAACAACCTGAAGTATTCTTTTGCAATAACTTACAACAATCTCTCCTAAATCATAGTCAAAAAGCAATGTGTCTGTAAAAATGAAAATTGAAAAATTGCCACCATATACTTTCTCCAATTTTTTGGGCTAAAACGGTTGCTTCAAAGGCATCAAAGCACACCATATACAATACCTTGGGGTGTCAACATTTAAAAAATATACACTTTGAATGCAATAAATAAAAGTGGGGTATGCGATAGGCCCCAAACTAAAGATAGGCCTATCAGAAGAAATACTCTCATTTTTAATAACTAAAATCATGTAACATAACCTTCCCAAAATCCTGGCAAACCTATGCATGGGGGGCATAGGTGTACTCAGGGTGCCTTGCAGAAAACAACCTGAAGTATTCTTTTGCAATAACTTACAACAGTCTCTCCTAAATCATAGTAAAAAAGCAATGTGTCTGTAACAATGAAAATTGAAAAATTACCACCATATACTTTCTCCAATTTTTTGGGCTAAAACGGTTGCATCAAAGTCATCAAACCACTCCATGTATAATACCTTGGGGTGTCAACTTTTTAAATATAATCACATTTATGGAAAACAAATAAATTGGGGTATTTTAAAAGACCCCCAAAAAAGACGATAGGCAAAGAAAATATGTTAAATGTGAAAAGAAATCACAAACACATGTCAGACATTTGGCATTGCACCGCCCAAACAAGCCACCAAACCTATGCATAGGTGGTATCACTGAACTCAGGAGATGTTGGTGACCACATATTGGTGTCTTCTTTGGTAGTAACACATAACAGGAGCTGTGAATCCATGTCTAAAGTACAATGTATGTGAAAAATAACACAAAAAATGAATGCCCAATAGTTTGACAAATACTAGTGGTCGAATTAGTGCATGGAAAGTGTTAAAATACCTGCATTTGAAATACCCTAGGGTGTCTACTTTTCAAAAATATATGGTTTGATGGGGGTAAATTACATTGGCCGGCTTCAGAAATGTCTTAAATAGGACATGGGTGCATGATGACCAATGTGAAAATTCCAAATTGAAAAACTGGAATGCGCTTCCTAAAAATAAGGCCATTTAGCCCCCAGAGAACCTGACACACCTATACATGGGTGTTATCACTGTACTCAGGAGATGTTGTTGAACACATATTGAGGTGTTTTTTGGCAGTAACACATAACAGGAACTGAGAATCCATGCCTAAAGTACAATGTGTGTGAAAAATAACACAAAAAAATGACTACCCAAAAGTTTGACAAAGACTGGTGGTTGAATTAGTGCATGGAAAGTGTTAAAATACCAGCATTTGAAATAACCTAGGGTGTCTACTTTTCAAAAATATATGGTTTGATGGGGGTAAATTCCATTGGCCAGCTTCAGAAATGTCCCAAATAGGACATGGGTGCATGATGACCGATGTGAAAATTCCAAGTTGAAAAACTGGAATGCGCTTCCTAAAATTAAGGCCTTTTAGCCCCCAGAGAACCCGACACACCTATACATGGGTGGTATCACTGTACTCAGGAGATGTTGTTGAACACATATTGAGGTGTTTTTTGGCAGTAACACATAACAGGAACTGAGAATCCATGCCTAAAGTACAATGTGTGTGAAAAATAACACAAAAAAATGACTACCCAAAAGTTTGACAAAGACTGGTGGTTGAATTAGTGCATGGAAAGTGTTAAAATACCAGCATTTGAAATACCCTAGGGTGTCTACTTTTCAAAAATATATGGTTTGATGGGGGTAAATTCCATTGACCAGCTTCAGAAATGTCCCAAATAGGACATGGGTGCATGATGACCGATGTGAAAATTCCAAGTTGAAAAACTGGAATGCGCTTCCTAAAATTAAGGCCTTTTAGCCCCCAGAGAACCCGACACACCTATACATGGGTGGTATCACTATACTCAGGAGATGTTGTTGAACACATATTGAGGTGTTTTTTGGCAGTAACACATAACAGGAACTGAGAATCCATGCCTAAAGTACAATGTGTGTGAAAAATAACACAAAAAAATGACTACCCAAATGTTTGACAAAGACTGGTGGTTAAATAAGTTCATGGAAAGTGTTAAAATACCAGCATTTCAAATACCCTAGGGTGTCTACTTTTCAAAAATATATGGTTTTATGGGGGTAAATTCCATTGGCCAGCTTCAGAAATGTCCCAAATAGGACATGGGTGCATGATGACCGATGTGAAAATTCCAAGTTGAAAAACTAGAATGCGCTCTCTAAAAATAAGTGCTTTTAGCCCCTCGAGAACCCGACACACCTATACATGGGTGGTATCACTGTACCCAGGAGATGCTGCTGAAGACATATTAGGGTGTTATTTGGCAGTAACCCTTAATATTATCAGTAAATGTATTCTTAAATTGCTATTTTGTCAAAAAATCTAATTATTTTTCCCCCCCCCCAAACTTTGGCATAGATTGGTGGTAAAATGGTTGCATGAAAAAAGTCAAAATACCCCAAGTTTAATACCTTAGGTTGTCTTCTTTTAAAAAATATATACATTTGAAGGGTTATTCAGGGATTCCTGACAGATATTGGTGTTACAATGTAACTATCGCCAATTTTGAAAAAACATGGTTTTGAAATAGCAAAGTGCTACTTGTACTTATTGCCCTATAACTTGCAAAAAAAGCAAAGAACATGTAAACATTGGGTATTTATAAACTCAGGACAAAATTTAGAAACTGTTTAGCATTGGTATTTTATGGTGGTTGTAGATGTGTAAGAGATTTTGGGGCTCAAAGTTAGAAAAAGTGCATTTTTTTTCATTTTGTCCTCATATTTTATATTTTATTTTATAGTAAATTATAAGATATGATGAAAATAATCATATCTTTAGAAAGTCCATTTAATGGCGAGAAAAACAGTATATAATATGTGTGGGTACAGTAAATGAGTAAGAGGAAAATTACAGTTAAACACAAACATCGCAGAAATGCAAAAATAGCCTTGGTCCCAGATGGTCAACAAATTGAAAAGTGGTCTGGTCACTAAGGGGTTAAAGGGACATGAAAGCCAATTTTTTTTCTTTCGTGATTTAGAAAGAGCATGTCATTTTAAACAACTTTCTAATTTACTTCTATTATCTAATTTGCTTCATTCTCTTGATATCACTTGCTGAAAAGCATATCTAGATATGCTCAGTAGCTGCTGATTGGTTGCTGCACCTAGAGACCTTGTGTGATTGGCCCACACATGTGCATTGCTATTTCTTCAACAAAGGATATCTAAAGAATTGAGCAAATTAGATAATAGAAGTAAATTGCAAAGTTGTTTAAAATTACATGCCCTATCTGAATTATGAAAGTTTAATTTTGACTAGACTGTCCTTTTAAGAGAGTCTTAAAAGGACATGCTCTTTGTGAATCATGCAAGCTTAATTTTTTATTTTCCTATCCCTTTAAAGGATAATTTAAAATGTTTTAATGGATGTTCCTGTGTATATTAATGTTGCTCTATCTATATTGTCAGGTTTGTATATGCTAGCCTCTGCCAACCAATGAGCAAGGGATACCTAGGTACTAGCTATGAAAAATATACATTGTTATGGTCAGTCAATTTAAATGTAAATAACCTATACATAACCCAATTCCATGCAAAAGTCTTAAAGTGAATGTAAATTTTGATGCTAAAGTGCCCGGTTTTTAAAACTTCGATTAAAAACAGGGGCACTTTAATTCATCAAAATTTTCATTTCACTACTGTTGTGAAAAAAAACTTACCTTTTAATCTTCACAGCAGCTCCCGCTTCCTCCACCTGTTTCAAAGCCTCTTCCTGGGTCTAAAATGAGGCATCCAGCTTCCTCCAATCACAGCAGTGAATCAGACACTGAATCCCCCGGGGGGGGGGGGGAAGCTGTGATTGGAGGATGACCTGTCAATCATTTCTGACATCAGAAATGGCTTGTGAGACCGGAGGAAACTGGAGCTGCTGTGAAGTTTAAAAGGTAAGTTTTTTTGTCACAACAGGAGTGAAATGTAAATTTTGATGAATTAAAGTGCCCCTGTTTTTAATCAAAGTTTTAAAAACCGGGCACTATAGAATCAAAATTTACATTCACTTTAAGTATTTTGCTTAAAGTCCAAATCATCATGGAACAATCAAAAACATGAGCCAGAAATTAAGTTAATTAAAATTGAAGTGGAATTCTAGACTAGCAGAAGAGCTGACATTTCCTACCTGACATTAATCATAGCATTTCAGCATGTTAATGCCGTATGTATGTTATCATGGTTCCAAAAATGATGTAAAATTAAAGTTCACAAAATAAAATTAAAAAAAGTATAAAAAAACAACATGGAAAATATTGCAATAGTTTCTATACAAGGACAATCTTTGAAATATGTGGGATCATTGGCATCTTTAATTAAGAGGGGCACTTCCCAGAGACCAACCGGTGGTTTGTGGGCAGAGCCATGAAAGGAGGGGCAGGACCAAGTGGTTCGTTAGTAGGGCTGGGAATTCCATAGGCAGGGGCAGCAGTCAGTGTGTAGGGCCGGGAGGAGCTGGGGGAATCTTGTACAAAGAGGTGGTGAGAAAACCAAGTGGTAATCAAAGATGGGGGGGGGGGGCACACAGGAGCAGCCAATGCCTCGTTGGTGATGCCACTGTGTAAGATATGTCAGTTTTTTCTCAATTCCAGTCCTCAGTGCACACTAAGAGGTCAGAATTATAAGATATGAATTACAGTTTAGGTAAAATAATCAGCAGATCAGCACACTTATTAACCTTCTCTCACCAAAGGTAATCCTTAAAATCTGTTAATGTGTCCTGAGGACTGGAATTGAGAAACACTGGCATAGTTCTCTACAAAGCGTTTTCAAACCCTGTACCAGTTAGTTATGGATAGATGTGGAAAGGTGAGTTATGTATGAAAATGAGTATGCTTTGCAATGTAGATTGTAAGAAGTTGCATATCACACGATTTAGGTTCTAAGACTGTCAAAACGTTTCATTTCTCAGGGCTTTAGGTTATTGTTGTGCAGCCTTCAGACCACTTTATTTAATGCATACAATAATTTATAACATATTAACACATTTACATGTTTGTAAATATGAAATTATGCTGTGACTGGAGGTTGGAGTGTGGTCCTCACGATCTGTGGAAGGGGTCTGGTTGTTTTAGGGGATTCTAGGTAACCCAGTTTAAGAGGGTAAATGTAATTTCTGAAGGAGGCTTAAGTTATTTCTAAATGCTGGGGGTAGCAATTGCCTCTCCTGCAGCTGTCACTTCAAACCAGGGACCACCTAGTCATTCCCAACTGCCTAGTCAAGCCCCATGACCACCAGTCTGACTCCCACCCATGAAAGAATGACTCCTCTGCTCACCATGACTATGCCAGTGGGACTACTTGAATCCTTGTCCCCTCAGAATGTGTATATATTGAGATCATCCTGCAAATTGTAAGATAATTGTGAGGCATGTATTTATAATAAAGACTTTTGATTGTTACACCTTTCTAATGAACTTCCAGTCTTCCTATGGTGTGATAAGAGTAAACCATGTTAGACAAAGAATTTGTGGAGACATTGCAGAAATAGAAAATATAAGTCATTAGCATGGTTGAAAATGTATATTCAGTAAAGGTATACAAACACTTGGAATAAACAGTCAGTTCTGAGCATGACAAATAACTGAAGAATTAAATAATTATTTAAAGGGACAGTCTAGGCCAAAATAAACTTTCATGATTCAGATAGGGCATGTAATTTTAAACAATTTTCCAATTTACTTTTATCACAAATTTTGCTTTGCTCTCTTGGTATTCTTAGTTGAAAGCTTAACCTAGGAGGTTCATATGCTAATTTCTTAGACCTTGAAGGCCACCTCTTTTCAGAATGCATTTTAACAGTTCACCACTAGAGGGTGTTAGTTCATGTATTTCATATAGATAACACTGTGCTCGTGCACGTGAAGTTATCTGGGAGCAGGCACTGATTGACTAAACTGCAAGTCTGTCAAAAGAACTGAAATAAAGGGGCAGTTTGCAGAGGCTTAGATACAATATAATCACAGAGGTTAAAAGTATATTAATATAAATGTGTTGGTTATGCAAAACTGGGGAATGGGTAATAAAGGGATTATCTATCTTTTAAAACTATAAAAATTCTGGTGTAGACTGTCCCTTTAAGTACATTTTCAGCCATGTTAATAAAACTAGAGTGGGGCTTGACAAATCCGATGAGCCAGGGTGCCAAAGCTTCTGACAAAAACTCTTCTCACTCCTAAATTGTGTGAATTATTCTACACATACAGTATATGTCTATACAGAAATTCTTCCTAGGCGTCTGAAAAATATATGGCTGGCTTCCTACCTTTATATGTGTTCGTCAACCCCTGTACTTGAGTTTTTGTATTATTAAACTCATACAAGATGTTGTAACTGGCAGAACAAGACTCCAAAGTAAATCAGGTTTGCTTACAAACTTCTTGGGAGGTAGGACCCCAAGATTACAGCTTAATTCTGACCTTAGACTAAGCTTGATGTAAATCCTGCATCAACCATGAAAATAATTTAAGATTCATTTCTTCAGGCAATATTTTTTTAACCTGCAGATGCAGCTATCCTGACAGAAGCTTAAGGATTTCCGTAGGAAACTATGGCCTACTAAGGTACAGAGCATAATGGGTTTGCCCCATATGTTATCTAGCATAGGCCAATACAGGAGTAGAAAAAAAGAAAAAATGAAGACTAACAGAACAGCTATAGCATGTGTCTTACACTAACAGAATAATGTTCCCAAGATACTTCCTCTTATACAGCTGTTTAAAGGGACACTGAACTTAATTTTTTTCTTTTGTGATTCAGATAGAGCATGCAATTTCAAGCAACTTTCTATTTTACTTCTATTATCAAATTATCTTCATTCTCTTGGTATCTTTATTTGAAAAGTAAGAGTGTAAGTTTGGATGTTGGCCCATTTTTGGTGAACAACCTGGGATGTTCTCGCTGATTGGTGGATAAATTCACCCACAATAAACAAGTGCTGTCCAGGTTACTGAACAAAAAGAGAACGATGAAAAATTGATAATAGGAGTCATTTAGAAAGTTACTTAAAATTGCTGCTCTACCTGAATCATGAAAGAAAAAAATTTGGGTTCAGTGTCCCTTTAACTTGTACTTTGAACCACTGAAAACTGGTAAAATTACAGGCATCTCACAAAAGTTTTTAAAATATATGTTGCAATAAATAAAATAAAAGTAAAATACAGAAGATAATAAAAAAAGCATTGCAAAAATATCATAAAAAGCAGAATAAAACATGTTGGGTAGATGATAAAAATAACCAGTGCCAAAAAGAAAAAAATATGCTTACCTGATAAATTCAAGGTGGTGAGAGTCCTGGGATTTAACTCCTGGCCACTAGGAGGAAACAAAGATACCCAAAGCACTAAGAACAGTTAATCCTTCCCACCTCTCTGGTATTCTTTTCTGACGTATAGCCAAGAAAGGAGAACTAGAAAGGCAGGAAAGGGAAAAACTAACGTATGCTTACCAGATAAACTCCTTTCTTTCCTGGCAGGGAGAATCCACAACTTCATTCCTTACTGTTGGGAAATACAACACCTGGCCACCAGGAGGAGGCAAAGACACCCCAGCCAAAGGCTTAAATATCCCTCCCACTTCCCCTATCCTCCCAATTACTCGGCCGAGGGAACCAGGAAAAGTAGGAGAAACATCAGGGTATAATGGTGCCAGAAGAAAGTATAAAAAGGGAGCCGCCCAAACAAAATATCTTAGGGGCGGAGTCGTGGACTCACACTGCCAGGAAAGAAAGGAATTTATCTGGTAAGCATACATTTTGTTTTCTTTCCATAAGGCAGGGAGAGTCCACAACTTCATTCCCTACTGTTGAGAAAACCATACCCAAGCTCCTGAGGACATTGAAGGAATAACGGGAGGGAACAAAAGGGAGACGGACCCTAATCTGAGGGCACCACAGCCTGCAAAACCTCTTAAAGTCTGCTTCACCCGAAGCAAACACATCAAACTTGTAAAATTTAGAAATAGTATGTAAGGAGGACCAGGTAGCTGCCTTACAAATCTGCTCCATAGTGGCCTCGTTCTTAAAAGCCCAGGAAGAAGCTACTGCTCTAGTGGAATGAGCTGTAATCCTCTCAGGAGGCTGTTGTCCTACTGTCCCATAAGCTAGGCGGATGGCACTCCTCAACCAGACCCAAAAACAAAAGTGAAACCTGTTTGTTCCCAAGCCAAAAGCACACAGTCTTATGAGTTCTAGTGACAAAAGGCAAAGAATGACTGGGAAGATAGGGGAAGTGGGAGGAATATTTAAGCCTTTGACTGGGGTGTCTTTACCTCCTCCTGGTGGCCAGGTTCTTATTTCCCAACATTAAGGAATAAAGTCGTGGACTCTCCCTGCCTTATGGAAAGAAATAAGGAACAAACTTGCCAGAATTTTTTTTTAATAAAAATAAAAATAGGTGGGTCTCGAGGACTCTTACCACCATGAAAAAAACATAATTTATGCTTACCTGATAAATTTATTTCTCTTGTAGTGTATCCAGTCCACGGATCATCCATTACTTATGGGATATTCTCCTTCCCAACAGGATGTTGCAAGAGGATCACCCAAGCAGAGCTGCTATATAGCTCCTCCCCTCACATGTCATATCCAGTCATTCGACCGAAAAAAGACAAGAAAGGAGAAACCATAGGGTGCAGTGGTGACTGTAGTTCAATTAAAATTTAGACCTGCCTTAAAAGGACAGGGCGGGCCGTGGACTGGATACACTACAAGAGAAATAAATTTATCAGGTAAGCATAAATTATGTTTTCTCTTGTTAAGTGTATCCAGTCCACGGATCATCCATTACTTATGGGATACCAATACCAAAGCTAAAGTACACGGATGATTGGAGGGACAAGGCAGGTACTTAAAAGAAAGTGACCACTGCCTGTAAAAAAACCCTTTCTCCCAAAAATAGCCTCCGAAGAAGCAAAGTATCAAATTTGTAAAATTTGAAAAAGTATGAGGCGCAGACCAAGACTCCGCCTCGTAAATCTGTTCAACAGAAGCCTCCTTCTAAAAAGGCCCAAGTGAAAACCACAGCTCTAGTAGAATGAGCTGTAATCCCTTCAGAAGGCTGCTGTCCAGCAGTCTCATAAGCTAAATGAATTATGCTTTTTAACCAAAAAGACAGAGAGGTTGCTGAAGTCTTTTGACCTCTCCTCTGTCCAGAATAGACAACAAACAAGGTGAATGTTTGATGAAAATCTGAAGTAGCTTGTAAGTAAAACTTTAAAGCACGAGTCACGACCAAATTGTGTAATAGACGTTCCTTCTTTGAAGAAGGATTAGGATACAAGAACGGAACAACAATCTCTTGAGTGATATTCTTGTTAGATACCCCCTTAGGTAAAAACCCAGGTTGGTACGCAGGACTACCTTATCCGTACGGAGGACCAGATAAGGAGAATCACATTGTAACGCAGATAACTCGGAGACTCTACGAGCCGAGGAAATAGCTACCAAGAAGGAACTTTCCAAGATAAAAGTTTGATATCTATGGAATGAAAAAAGTTCAAACGGAACTCCTTGAAAAACCTTAAGAACCAGGTTTAAGCTCCATGGCGGAGCAACAGTTTTAAACACAGGCTTGGTTCTAACCAAAGCCTGACCAAAAGCCTGAACGTCTAGAATACCTGCCAGACGCTTGAGCAAAAGAATAGACAGTAAAAATCTGTCCTTTTAAGGAACTAGCTGACAACCCTTTCTCAAAATCATCTTGGAGAAAAGATAATATCCTTGGAATCCAGACTTTACTCCATGAGTAACCCTTGGATTCATAACAATAAGATATTTACACCATATCTATGTTAAATTTTCCTAGAGACAGGTTTTCATGCCTGTATTAAGGTATCAATGACTGACTCGGAGAAGCCATGCTTTGATAACATCAAACGTTCAGTCTCCAGGCAGTCCAACTCAGATTAGTTAAATTTAGATGGTTGAAAGGACCCTGAGGTAGAGGGTCCTGTCTCAGAAGCAGAGACCGTGGTGGAAAGGATGACATGTCCACCAGATCTGCATATCAGGTCCTGCGTGGCCACGCAGGCGCTGTCAAAAAAACGGCAAGCACTCTCCTGCTTGATCTTGTGCAAACACCTCCGGAGGAAATTCCAACTCCCCCGGATGAAAAGTCTGACGACTTAGATAATCCGTCTCCCAGTTCTCAACACCTGGGATATGTATAGCTGATAGACAAGAGTGAGTCTCTGTCCAGAGAATTATTTCAAGACTTCTAACATCGCTAGGGAACTTTGTTCCCCCTTGATGGTTGATGTAAGCCACAGTCGTGATATTGTCCGACTGAAATATGATGTACCTCAGAGTTGCTAACTGAGGCCAAGTCTGAAGAGAATGGAATATCGCTCCCAGTTCCAGAATATTCATTAGAAGGAGGGTCTCCTCCTGAGTCCACTATCCCTGAGCCTTCAGGGAGTTCCAGACTGTATCCCAACCTAAAAGACTGGCATCTGATGTAACAATTGTCCCATCTGACCTGCGGAAGGTCATACCCTTGGACAGATGGACCCGAGATAGTCACCAGAGAAGAGAATCTCCGTTCTCTTGGTCCAGATTTAACAGGAGAACAAATCTGTGTAATCCCCGTTCCTCTGACTGAGCATGCATAGTTGCAGTGGTCTGAAATGTAGGCGTGCAAACGATACTATGTCCCTTGCCGCTACCATTAAGCCGATTACATTCATACACTGAGCCACCAAAGGGCGCGGATGGAATGAAGAACACGTCAGAAATTTAGAAACTTTGACAACCTGGACTCAGTCAGGTAAATTTTCATTTCTACAAAATCTATCAGAATCCCTAGGAGGGAAACCTTTGAGATTGGGGATAGATAACTCTTTCCTTGTTCACTTTCCACCCATGCGATCTCAGAAATGCCAGTACTACGTCCGTATGAGACTTGGCAACTTGGATGTTTGACGCCTGTATCAGGATGTCGTCTAAATAAGGGGCCATTTTTATGCCCCGCGGCCTAAGGACCGCCAAAGCGACCCCAGAACCTCCATAAAGATTCTTGGGGCTGTAGTTAACCCAAAGGAAAGAACTACAAACTGGTAATGCCTGTCTAGAAAGGCAAACATGAAAAAACGATGGTGATCTTTATCCATCGTAATGTGGGAATAAGCATCCTTCAAATCCATTGTAGTCCTCTAATGACTCTCCTGGATCATAGATAAGATGGTACGAATAGTTTCCAACTTAAATGATGGAATTCTAAGGAATTTGTCTAAGATCTTTAGATCCAAAATAGATCTGAAGGTTCCCTCTCCTTGGGAACCACAAGCAGATTTGAGTAAAAATTCTATCCCTGTTCCTCCCCTGGAACTGGATGGGTACACAGTGTAAGAATGCCTCTTTCTTTATTCGGTTTGCAGATAATTGTGAAAGGTGAAATCTCCCCTTTTTAGGGGGGAAAAGCTTTGAAAACAAGAAGATATCTCTGGGATATAATTTCCAATGCCCAGGGATCCTGGGCCTCTCTCTCTCTCCCACGCCTGGGCGAAAAATGAAAGTCTGCCTCCTACAGGATCCGTTACCGGATAGGGAGCCGTTCTACATGCTGTCTTAGAGGCAGCAGCAGGCTCCTTGGCCTGCTTATCTTTGTTCCAGGTCCGGTTGTCACCAGACCGTCTTGGACTGAGCAAAAGTTCTCTCTTGATTTGCCTCAGAGGAAATTGATGCCAAACCTGCCTTGAAGTTTCGAAAGGCACGAAAATTAGACTTTCTGGCCCTTGATTTGGACCTGTCCTGAGGAAGGACATTACCTATTCCTCCAGTGATATTAGCAATAATCTCCTTCAAACCAAGGCCGAATAGGGTCTGCCCCTTGAAGGGAAGTAAGTAGCTTATTTAGTAAAGTCACGACAGCAAAAAAACAAGGCATCAGAAACAAAGGAATTGGCTAGCTTAAGTGCTCTAAGCTTGTCAAGTATTCATCCAATGGAGTCGGTACCTGTAAAGCCTCATCCAGAGACTCAAACCAGAACGCCGCAGCAGCAGTGACACAAGAAATGCATGCAAGGGGCTGCAGGATAAAACCTTGTTGAATAAACATTTTCCTAAGGTAACCCTCTAATTTTTGTATCCATTGGATCTAAAAAGGCACAACTGTCCTCGACAGGATAAGTGGTACGTTAGCTAGAGTAGAAAATCTTCTCTCCACCTTAGGAACTGTCTGCCATAAGTCCCGTGTGGTGGCAACTATTAGAAATATTTTTCTAAAAATAGGAGGGGAAGAGAACGGCACACCTGGTCTATCCCATTCCTAATTAATAATTTTAGTAAATCTCTTTAGGTATTGGAAAAACATCAGTACACACCGGCACTGCATAGTATTTATCCAGTCTATACAATTTCTCTGGCACTGCGATTGTACACAGTCAATCAGAGCAGCTAAAACCTCCCTGAGCAACAAGTGGAGGTTCTCAAGCATACATTTTAAATCTAGAAATATCAGAATCAGGTTAAATCATCTTCCCTGAGTCAAAAATATCACCCACAGACCGAAGCTCCCCAGCTTCTGCATATTATGAGGCAGTATCAAATATGGTTTTTAAAGCGTCTGTATGCTCTGTAACTACCCCCAGAGCTATCTTGCTTTCCTTTAATTTCAGGTAGTCTGATTAATACCGCTGCCAGTGTATTATTCACAACCTTTGCCATGTCTTGTAAAATAAACGCTATGGGTGCCCTTTATGTACTTGGCGCCATTTGAGCGTGAGTCCCTGAAGCGGGAGTCGAAGGATCTGACACGTGGGGAGAGTTAGTCGGCATAACTTCCCCCTCAACAGAATCCTCTGGTAAAATAAACGCTATGGGCGCCCTTGATGTACTTGGCGCCATTTGAGCGTGAGTCCCTAAAGCGGGAGTCAAAGGGTCTGACACATGGGGAGAGTTAGTCGGCATAACTTCCCCCTCGACAGAATCCTCTGGTGATAATGTTTTTAAAGACAAAAATCTTTATTGTTTAACATGAAATCAGTACATCTGGTACACATTCTAATATGGGGTTCCACCATGGCTTTTAAACATAATGAACACAGAGCTTCCTCTATGTCAGACATGTTAGAACAGACTAATAATGAGACTAATAAGCTTGGAAAACACTTTAAATCAGGTTAACAAGCAATATAAAAAATGTTACTGTGCCTTTAAGAGAAACAAATTTAGTCAAAATTTGAAAAAACAGTGAAAAAAGGCAGTAAAACAAAACAAAATGTTTACAGTATATGTAATAAGGTAACAGAGCATTGCACCCACTTGCAAATGGATGATTAACCTCTTAATGCAAAAAACAAATAAAAAAAACGACATAGACATTTTTAAACAGACACAACAAAACTGCCACAGCTGAGCTGTGGATTACCTTCCCTATAAACGATTTTGGAAGTCTTTTTAGCCCTATATAGAGATGTCCTGTAGTAATCATGGGACTGCTGAGGGAATCTGGATGATTCATTTTGTAATTTTAACTGCGCAAAAAAGCACTAAATTAGGCCCCTCCCACTCATATTACAACAGTGGGAAGCCTCAGTTAACTGTTTCTATGCAGAATTTAAGCCAGCCATGTGGAAAAATTAGGCCCCAATAAGTTTTATCACCAAACATATGTCAAAAAACGATTAAACATGCCAGCAAACGTTTTAAAACACATTTTTATAAGAGTATGTATCTCTATTAATCAGCCTGATACCAGTCGCTTTCACTGCATTTAAGGCTATACTAACATTACAGTTTTATCACCAATGTACGTTAAAAAACGATTAAACATGCCAGCAAACGTTTTAAAACACATTTTTATGAGAGTATGTATCTCTATTAATAAGCCTTATACCAGTCGCTATCACTGCATTGAATGCTTTACTTACATTACTTCGGTATCAGCAGTATTTTCTTAGTCAATTCCATTCCTTAGAAAAATATTTTACTGCACATACCTTATTTGCAGGAAAAACTGCACGCCATTCCCCCTCTGAAGTACCTCACTCCTCAGAATGTGTGAGAACAGCAAATGGATCTTAGTTACTTCTGCTAAGATCATAGAAAAAAGCAGGCAGATTCTTCTTCCAAATACTGCCTGAGATAAACAGCACACTCCGGTGCCATTTAAAAATAACAAACTTTTGAAATAAACTAAATATAAAACACCACAGTCCTCTCCCGACCTCCATCTATGTTGAGAGTTGCAAGAGAATGACTGGATATGATATGTGAGGGGAGGAGCTATATAGCAGCTCTGCTTGGGTGATCCTCTTGCAACTTCCTGTTGGGAAGGAGAATATCCCATAAGTAATGGATGATCCGTGGACTAGATACACTTAACAAGAGAAAAATTATTTATCAGGTAAGCATACATTTTGTTTTATTTTATAAGGTGGTGAGAGTCTGCAAGCCATTACTCCTGAGAACGAGTATCCAAGCTGTGGAGTCTATGAGTAATTGGGCGGGAATTTTTTTTTTTTTAAGGCAGGCATTTAATTATCAGACCCTGCTGCCTCAAGGACTTTCCTACCAAACATACCGAAGTGGTTACATTTAGACAAATATATTGCTGCCTTGCAAATTTGTTCAATATAATCCTCATTCATAAAAATCCACAAAGAAGAAATTGATCTTAAAAAAAGGGGGCAATAATGCGTTTTGGAAAAGACTAAGCCGACTCCAAGTAAAGAGCTTGGTAATCAGGAGATTTAGCCAAAAAGCTAGAGAAACTGATGTGGCCCTCTGACCTTTACATCGACTAAAGGACAACTCAGAAACAAATGAGCAGTTTAGGAATTTAAAAAAAAGAGGGAAATAGCCCAGTTACTAAAAGTAACTGCTGTGCTGTCAGTGCACAAAAAAACATAAATTATGCTTACCTGATCATTTCATTTTCTTCCGTGGGAAAGAGTCCACAGCCGCATTCATTACTTGTGGGAAATAAGAACCTGGCCACCAGGAGGAGGCAAAGACACACCAGCCAAAGGCTCAAATACTCCTCCCACTTCCCCAATCCCCCAATCATTCTGCCGAGGAAACAAGGATCAGTGGAAGAAATATCAAGGTGAAAGGGTGCCAGAAGACTATACATGAAAAAACACGTAAAAAAATGGGCGGGGGGCTGTGGACTCTTTCCCACGGAAGAAAATGAAATTATCAGGTAAGCATAATTTATGTTTTTCTTCCTAATGGGAAAGAGTCCACAACCGCATTCATTACTTGTGGGAAAATTATACCCAAGTCAAAGAGGACACTGAATGCCAAGAACGGGAGGGCACATGCAACACCACCGAGCCAACAGGACTCGAAGCGCACTATCACCCAAAGGCAGATCCTATACACACGCCTCCATAAGGAAAACCTGACCAACAACTCCCCAAAGGAAGAAGCAATGTAGAGGGATAACTAACCAGAACCCTGTCTTCCAAAAGACAGATCAAACTAGCTCGGGAGACTCCAGAAAGTCGCACTAGATGCCAGAAAAAAGGGCATCATCAGCCAAACACGACCAAGTCGGAAGACCGAAAGAGAACAATAAGTATCTTGAGAAACAGGAAAGTCGTCGTCGCCACATGGTCAGGAATGGAAGCGTAAAAAACCCAGCGTAACAACGCCGATCATAAGGTAAACCGTAAAAAGTCCAAAAAAGTGCGCCAGAAAAAGGCGGCAACTAGGTCCCAGTAAATCTCCAAGCAATTCTCCTGTCTGAGCCCCAGAGCCAATACCCACTTCACAAAGCAGGGAGATCACATAAGAAACATGATTAAGGAACCCCACCCTGTTCACAAATCCCCCCTAAGGAAGGAATTATCCCATGATTCCCAGATCCGTACTGCAGTGTCTCACTGAGACTGTCACATAACATTCATACTGATAAAATGAAACAATCTTACCGGAATCTACACCGTGGAACAGGAACACGGCCCTTCAAGTGTGACGGATAGTAGCGTCGCCTCCGTCATGAACTTGACAGAAGACAGCAGGTAGCAAAGCGAAGGCAACGCCAAGTGCTAGAGGAGCTGTAATACAAGTCGGGATGGTGTCGCAGAGAGAACTCTCACTGTATCTCCAGACTCTAACATTCGCCCAGGCCCTCACTGAGAGACTAACAGGACTACCTAAAACTCCTGTCCCATTGTGAAGAGTACTACCCTCCATGAGAGACACACTTTACGTAAAAATTAATAAGTATTTTTTTACTTCTGACACTTCTCTGCCAACCTCCTGGGACGAAAGGCAAAGAATGACTGGGGGATAGGGGAAGTGGGAGGAGTATTTGAGCCTTTGGCTGGGTGTCTTTGCCTTCTCCTGGTGGCCAGGTTCTTATTTCCCACAAGTAATGAATGCGGCTGTGGACTCTTTCCCATTAGGAAGAAAACATAAAATACACAAAGAGACTCCCCCTCACATTGCCAAACAGTTAAATCTCTTTTGCTGTTCATATAAAAGAGGGTATAAGATTGCACTGAGATGCAACTTCCAGTTGAATTAGCTGAATAATGAATAGCAGTTATTACCCCATAATAAAGTTTCCATAATTACTAGACAAAGTATAAAAAGTCTAAAGATGGAATTAGTCTGTTACATGTGTATGTCCCCTGGCTATGATGTATCTCAAAAATAGTATACTTTCTTATAGCTTGAGTGCTATGTGAGTGCAAGAAATGGCTGCACTTACCTTAGATGCATCCACTCTACTGTGCATACTGACTGCAGAAAAGACTGCTTCTGGTAGAGAGTCTATCCAGTGAGTTTACGTCACAGCAGAGGATCTGTGTGTGGAGCATATCGATGACCAAAACGGAGGAGGCTAAGGGACCGGTCCCTGCAACACCTGTGACAGGCTTGTGACTAAGTCATTCACTGGGCGTAATTGTGTCACTACCCTATACTCCAATCTCCCCTTTGTCTTAGTAGCAGCTCTCTGAGGGGAAAATGGGCCTCAAATCGGTCTGAGGACCCCTTTCAACTAAGAATTTGGAGCACATTAATTAAACTACCTCCTGTGTAGGCAAAGAAAATACTAGAATACAAGAGTGATGGGAGGGATTAAGTGCTCTTAGCGCTTTGGGAATCTTTGCCTCCTCCTAGTGGCCAGGAGTTAAATCCCAAGATTAATGGCTTGTGGACTCTTACCACCTTATGAAAGAAACTTACTTCTTAAAGCAGAAGGATTTTTCGTTCAAAGACTATATATATTTCATGAAAATCAAAAATGAAGCGTCATTGAATAATTCCATAAAAAAAATAATCAAGCAATAGAACTTTCAAAATAGAAAGTAATGTTCATTTTATTATATGATTGTTTGCTGTTAATCTTATATCCTTGTATTTATTAGTTGTAATTTATACCTAATATTGTGCCTGGTATGGTAATTTCAATCTGCTCTCAGGAGGAGGCTGATTTAGCAATTTAAGTCAACAGTGTCAGAATCATAAACAGGATTCCGCTGACATAACCATTCTCCAGAATAGTTATACAGGCAACACGCAGCCACATAAGATACGGAAGAAATACAAGCCTACACAGTTTTCTGGAGAAACGGAATATCCTAAATGAAGACAAATTGTGTGCTGTAACTTGGAAGGGGGTCGTGGATAAGACCAGGGCCTCAATGTTATTTAAAAAATTTAATTTGCTATTGGGACGATTAAGGGTTTAAAAATGGTCTGATTTGCATTGATTCACAATAACAACAATTACATGCATTGAAATGAATAATGTTTGGGTAAAGTGTGAGTGCCTATAATGCCTAATGGACATTTAATTTTAAAGCTAATAGATCTTGATAATTTAGTAACTGCTGAAGAATTCAAGAAGAAAAACCGAGTATTATGCTACCTGATTGGTCTGTTTGGTTGCAAATATTATACCATGTGACTGGGAGATTGGAGGGGTGGAAGCTTGTTCTGAACAGGCTGGTGCAGCTAGAGTATAATATTAAAGGCAAAGAAAACTTAAAATGTAATTCCCCATAAAATATTTAAGTACACATTTTTATGATATATGTTGCCTGCTTTTACTGTAATTTAACTCAGAAAATGTTAGTGTCTCCCCTCCACCCAGAGAGGTTGGCGTGTATTCTGTGGTGTGCAGAACTGTCTACAACACAGGAAGTAAAATAAACATTCAAGAGGCTTTTCAAAGGGTGTGCCCTACGTCTGCAAAACAGTGCAAATTTTTTTCTAACAAAATAAAAGTGTAAAGGCTTTTGCAATGTTGTTAATAATTTATGATGCTCAAATAAAATAAAAGCGTTTAACACCCCGTTATCAGCTGTGTCCTGATTTAATAAGAACAGAACAAACTGTAATAACCTGCACAACCAAAAAGTGGGGACATAAGAAAATATTGTACTTTATGTGAACCTCTCTTCAAAAGACAAAATTGCCATCCTGCAATGATATGTATTTAACCCCTGCAAATGGGTTAAGAGCATGGTCCTGAGTGGAACTGTCACTGACCCAATCAGAAGCACTAGTCACATGACCCGGCTGTATTTACCTTCTTTAAGGTTAAAAACATAGAATTGCACGGTCGATAATGATAACTCTGAGAGTATGCAATTATTTCACTATAATGGCCCTTTAAATGGCCATTAAACACTAAGGGGCATATGTATCAAGCTCCGATTGGAACTTGATGCCCCGTGTTTCTGGCGAGCCTGCAGACTCGCCAGAAACAGCAGTTATGAAGCAGCGGTCACAAAGACCGCTGCTCCATAACCTGTCCGCCTGCTCTGAGCAGGCGGACAGACATCGCCGGAAATCAACCCGATCGAGTACGATCGGGTTGATTGACACCCCCCCCCTGCTGGCGGCCGATTGGCGCGAGTCTGCAGGGGGCGGCGTTGCACCAGCAGCTCTTGTGAGCTGCTGGTGCAATGCTGAATACGGCGAGTGTATTGCTCGCCGTATTCAGCGATGTCTGTCGGATCAGGTCCGACAGACATTGTTAACTAGAGGCCTAACTGCGGGACAGAATGATACATTCAGTGAACAAAAAAAAGTCTTAGACTAAGTGTTCTCCTCAGGATCTATTTAATGGGCACACCACCTGGCTGATTTGTCTGACCAGCTGTCTAAAATTGAAGCCAATATTAAGTTAAAATGATCTAATATTACACTTTATATTTCATTGTTTGCTGCACAAAGTATCATTACATTTTATTTAAAGGGACATAAAACAAGTTGGGATAAAGACAAAATATAATAATTTGTGCTTTAATTACTTTACCTGCAAATCTATAATGCAGTGCCTCACCATTAACCCTTTCTTTTAAGTTTCCGAATTGTACAGCTCTAACTCCCCCCACACAATTCCTTTTTATTTTTTTTTATTTTATGCAAACTATTTTTTACTTAATTAGCCCTTTTAGGATATGCACAGATCTCAACATGTTGTATGGCACTTAAACTATATAATGAATTTGTGCTTTGGATAGATTAAATAACATTTATAAATAACAGAAAATGTTATAATACTGCAAAATATTACACTGTCCCTATGCAGCTACTTCACAATGCCACCAAGCAACATTTTCTTAAGAGAACACTGATTATGTATTCCTTTAAAGGGACACTCAAGTCAAAATTAAACTTACATGATTCAGATAGAGTAGGCAATTTTAAAAAAAAACTTTCCAATTTACTTCTATTAACAAAATGTGCAGTCTTTTTACATGTACAGTACACTTTTTGAGTCACCGTCTCCTACTGGGCATGTGCAAGAAGTCACAGAATATACGTATATAGATTTATGATTGGCTGGTGGCTGTCACATGATACAGGAGGAGTGGAAATAGACTTAACTTTGAAATTTGTCAGAAAAAAAAATCTAATGCTCATTTGAAGCTCTGACTAATTGTTATTGCATGGTCTTTTTATAATGCATTTGTTGATTATGCAAATATACTGCTGAGGCATAATTATAAATGAATCACTGGAGTGTGCAACCAATGATTGTGTGAAATAAAAAAGTGCTACCTCTGGAGTCTTTTACTTTTAACAGGACCTTACAAAGCCATCAATTCATAGACTTTAATTACAGGAAACATAGGCAAAATAAATAACAATAATAATTTCCCAGTCCAGCATTCATATACACTGCTATGCAAACATTTTAGGTAGGAAAAAGTAAGAACTCTTTCACTAATAGAAATGCTTATTTTTATCATTAATAAAATGCTAAGTGAGTGAACAGAACAATCTAAATCCAATCAATATTTGGTGTGACCACCCTTTGCCTTCAAAGCAGCATCAGTTCAACTAGGTAGACTTGCACACAGTGTTATAAGAAACTTAGCAGGTAGGTTGTTCCAAACATCTTTGAGAAATAACCACTGTTCATCTGTGGATTTAGGCAGCCTCAGTTGATTCTGTCTCTTCATGTAATCTCAGCCAGACTCAATAATATATTGGGGCCATACCATCACTTCCAAGACTTATTCTTCTTTACGCTGACAATAGTTCTTAATGACTTTAACTGTATGGTTGGAGTCCTTGTCATGCTGCAGAATAATTGTGGGACAATCAGATCCCTCTCTGATGGTTGCATAATGGATAAGTATCTGCCCGTACTTCTAAGCATTCAGGAGGCAATTAATTCTAGCCCAAACCCCAACTCAATTTGCAGAAATACAGTTCCAGAACCTCCACCATGCTTTCCTGTTACCTGCAGACACTCATTCTTGTACCACTCTCCAAGCCTTTGTCAAACAAACTGCCTTCTGCTACAGCCAAATATTTAAAATGTTTACTGCAAGCACCTGCTGCCATTTTTCTGCACACCAGTTAGAATGTTTTGTGCATAGTTGAGTCACTTGGCCTTGTTTCCAAGTTGGAAGTATGGCTTTTTGGCTGTAAGTCTCAATGAAGATGACTTCTAACCAGACTTCTCAGGATAACAAATGGGTGTACCAGGGTCCCATTGGTTTCTGCTGAGCCGATGGCACTGCTGGACATCATCTGATTGCAAAGGGGAGAAACCATGATGTGTCTTTCATCTGCTGCAATGTTTCCTTGGCCAACTACTCAACCCGTTTCTTTGTGCTTCTTTAGAAGCGATTGGACAGCAATTCTAGAAACCCCCGTCTGACTTGAAATTTCTGCCTGGGAGAGACCTTGCTCATGCAGTATAACACACCTTGTGTCTTGTTGCTTTTCTCGGTCTTGTCATGGTGTATGACTTTTGACATTAAATTGTTTACATCAACCTCACCTTGCTAGCAGAGTTTGGCTGTTCCTCACCCAGTTTTATTCCTCTTACACAGCCGTTTCTGTTTCAGTTAATAATTCTGTTTCAAAATACATATTTAATTGATGATCATTAGCACCTGCTTGGTAAATTTTTTTAATCATGCACCTGACTATATGCCTACAAAATTCCTGAATGTGCAAGTGCATCTAGAAGAATTTATGCTGTTTTGAAGGCATTTGGTTGTCACACCAAATACATACTCTATTCACTTACTTTGCATTTTGTTAATTGATAAAAAATAAACTATTAACATTTCACACAGTACGTTTTCACACCTGCACATTAGCGTATATTGTCAATGTTACAAGGACAACTGTTAGGTTCCCTACGTATATCTAAAAGTTCACAAATCCTGAAGCAGCACAGTGATATAAATTATGAAAACCTTTCTTTCTTTAGATCATGAAAGATAAATAAAAAATAAATAATGATAATATATTCCAAAGTTATTTTTCCCCACAATTAATTACAAATTTTAAATTACAATCTAAAAAAAATGTAATCGTCCTTAATGGGACAGGAAAACAGAGTGACTACTTATTTTAATTTATTTTTATTGTGTCATTTTATTAAAGTACATTTCTATTCCTGTGAGTTTCCGTGTTCATGCATTGTTACTGACGTTTGGCAGTATTAACCCGGTGTGCTGCTGAACTCAAATACACTTAGCTTATTTACATGTTCATAATCCTTTGACCACTACATTTTAAGAAATCCTACACTATAGGGTAGATTTATGAAGCTGCATTTGGAATAAGTGAGCCTGCTGCCACATATTTAAGAAGCAAAGACTGCTTCTTTTTCCTTTCCGCCACCTCAGAGGTGGTTAGATCAAGCACCCCAATACCCACTTATTTGGGGTGATTGGCATGCCCTGCTCTAGCTTAATTGGTTGTGCCGGAGCAGGAGGCGGCATTGCACAAGAAACCTATTGTGCAATGTTACATTTTGCCGTGCAATGCAACATCGATTGCAGGTGGACAGGTTCACTACTTGTGAACTTGTCCGACTGCAGCATTTGATCATTTTGCCCTTTATGACATTATGTCAACAAACTATTATTAAGACTCGACAGAAAAGATAACACAATGCAAATGAGGGACAGATATGTGCCAGGGCTAGGCTTGTGAATGCTGTCATGTAATCTATCAGTTTTCTGGGTTGGAAAGGCTACAACAAATAATTAAAGTTCATTGGAAAGTTGATTGTGTCTACTGTCTGTTTGAGAACACACACACACATGTGTATATATATATATATATATATATATATATACATACACACATACCTGAGCATCACAACTACAGCATATTAACTTGTTGGACATCACATTCCAAAACCATGGGCATTAGGATGCAGCTATACCAGCTGCCACTCTTCTATGAAGGCTTTACACAAGATTTTTCAGTGTGTCTATAGGAATTTGTGTCCATACAGCCAAAAGAGCATTTACGAAGTCAGGCACTGATGTTGGCTGAGAAGGTCTGGATCACAATCCGAGTTCCGGTTTATTCCAAAGGTATTCAATGGGGTTCATGTCTTCATGAACCTCACTTTGTGTACAGGGGCACAGTCATACAGGAACAGGATAGGGCCTTCCCCAAAGCTGGAAGCACCCAATTGTCTCTAATGTCTTTGTACCCTTTAGCATTACGATAACCCTTCATGGGAACAAAGAGGCCTAGCCCAAACATTACAGTAGGCACTATGCATTCCAGTAGACAGCTTCTCCTAGTATTTGCCACATCCAGCTTCTTCCATCAGACAGCCAGATAGTGAAGCATGATTCATCAGTCCACTGCTCCAGAGTCCAGTGGCAGCATGCTTTACACCACTCCAAATTAAGCATGGCATTGTGTATGTTGATATGTGGCTTTTGTGCAGCTGCTCGGCCATAGAAACCCAATTCATGAAGCTTCTGATACACAGTTCTTGTGCTTATGTTTCCTTCAGAGGCAGTTTGGAACTCTGTACTGAGTGATGCCAGAGATTGTAGAGGATTTTTACGTGCTATGTGCTGTTTTCAGTGCAACCCATTGTACTCCAAATGTTTATTTATGGAGATTTCATGGATATGTGCTGGATTTTATGCACCTGTTAGCCATCGGTGTGGCTGAAACACCTGAATTCAATTATTAGTGGGGGTCTTTTTTGATGGAATCTTTGGCTAGGTTTTTGTGTTCTAGAACTCAAATGTTAATCTATATTTGCTTAAAACAACACTGAATTACCTTTCTGATTACAGTACTGTACTAACTTTCAGATGGTATAATGAAAACAAAATTATATAAAATTACCTTTAGGTTGCACATATAATTATTACCTAAATTACATAAGATGCGTTTACACTTGGTCCGATCCCATCTACAAACTGTCCCATTTTACAGATGCAAATATACAAATATTCCCGAAAGCCAAAGTATTTAAAAATTCAAAACTTTTTTGATTTCAAACAGTTTGGATAAAATGTTTTGTACCGGCATAAATATCTATATTAAATGTTAGATATGTTTTACTGTATCTGTTTGGTATAACAATATTGTATAAGTGTCATGTAATGTTTAATCATTGCTCATCTGCTAGTAAACATGGCAATTTACAAATGAATAATCACATGCTGGGAAAACAATAATAATGGCTATTTTATAGAATAAATAAATATATGCATCTATTTGTAAAAGAAAACGGAATGTTACTTGTAAAATAAAATCTTAAAGGTTTAAGTTTTGAGGCATCTGTGCTTAATTGCTCAGTTGTGTAAGTGTAAGGGATAATAGTTGTGATTTAAAGGGACATTCTAGTGTATTAATAAAAGTATCTTTTCTTTCATGTAATTAGCAAGAGTCCATGAGCTAGTGACGTATGGGATATACATTCCTACCAGGAGGGGCAAAGTTTCCCAAACCTCAAAATGCCTATAAATACACCCCTCACCACACCCACAAATCAGTTTTACAAACTTTGCCTCCTATGGAGGTGGTGAAGTAAGTTTGTGCTAGATTCTACGTGGATATGCGCTCCGCAGCAGGTTGGAGACGGTTTTCCTCTCAGCGTGCAGTGAATGTCAGAGGGATGTGAGGAGAGTATTGCCTATTTGAATGCAGTGATCTCCTTCTACGGGTCTATTTCATAGGTTCTCTGTTATCGGTCGTAGAGATTCATCTCTTACCTCCCTTTTCAGATCGATGATATACTCTTATATATACCATTTCCTCTACTGATTTTCGTTTCAGTACTGGTTTGGCTTTCTACTACATGTAGATGAGTGTCCTGGGGTAAGTAAGTCTTATTTTCTGTGACACTCTAAGCTATGGTTGGGCACTTTTATATAAAGTTCTAAATATATGTATTCAAACATTTATTTGCCTTGACTCAGGATGTTCAACATTCCTTATTTCAGACAGTCAGTTTCATATTTGGGATAATGCATATGAATCAATCATTTTTTCTTACCTTAAAAATTTGACTTTTCCCTGTGGGCTGTTAGGCTCGCGGGGGCTGAAAATGGTTCATTTTATTGCGTCATACTTGGCGCGGACTTTTTTGGCGCAAAATTTTTTTCTGTTTCCGGCGTCATACGTGTCGCCGGAAGTTGCGTCATTTTTGACGTTTTTTTTGCGCCAAAAGTGTTGGCGTTCCGGATGTGGCGTCATTTTGGCGCCAAAAGCATTTAGGCGCCAAATAATGTGGGCGTCTTTTTTGGCGCTTAAAAAATATGGGCGTCACTATTGTCTCCACATTATTTAAGTCTCATTATTTTGTGCTTCTGGTTGCTAGAAGCTTGTTCTATGGCATTTTTTTCCCATTCCTGAAACTGTCATTTAAGGAATTTGATCAATTTTGCTTTATATGTTGTTTTTTCTATTACATATTGCAAGATGTCCCACGTTGAAGCTGAGTCAGAAGATACTTCTGGAATATCCCTGCCTGGTGCTGGAGCTACCAAAGCTAAGTGTATCTGCTGTAAACTTTTGGTATCTGTTCCTCCAGCTGTTGTTTGTACTGTTTGTCATGACAAACTTGCTAATGCAGATAATATTTCCATTAGTACTGTTACATTACCTGTTGCTGTTCCATCAACATCTAATACTCAGAGTGTTCCTGATAACATAAGAGATTTTGTTTCTAAATCCATTAAGAAGGCTATGTCTGTTATTCCTCCTTCTAGTAAACGTAAAAAGTCTTTTAAAACTTCTCATTTTTCAGATGAATTTTTAAATGAACATCATCATTCTGATACTGATATTGGTTCTTCTGATTCAGAGGATTCTGTCTCAGAGGATGATGCTGATAAATCTTCATATTTATTTAAAATGGAATTTATTCGTTCTTTACTTAAAGAAGTCCTAATTGCATTAGAAATTGAGGATTCTAGTCCTCTTGATACTAAATCTAAACGTTTAGATAAGGTTTTTAAATCTCCTGTAGTTATTCCAGAAGTTTTTCCTGTCCCTGGTGCTATTTCTGAAGTAATTTCCAGGGAATGGAATAATTTGGGTAATTCTTTTACTCCTTCTAAACGTTTTAAGCAATTATATCCTGTGCCATCTGACAGATTAGAATTTTGGGACAAAATCCCTAAGGTTGATGGGGCTGTCTCTACTCTTGCTAAGCGTACTACTATTCCTACGGCGGATGGTACTTCCTTTAAGGATCCTTTAGATAGGAAAATTGAATCCTTTCTAAGAAAAGCTTACTTGTGTTCAGGTAATCTTCTTAGACCTGCTATATCTTTAGCGGATGTTGCTGCAGCTTCAACCTTTTGGTTAGAAGCTTTAGTGCAACAAGTAACAGATCATAATTCTCATAGCATTATTATTCTTCTACAACATGCTAATAATTTTATTTGTGATGCCATCTTTGATATCATTAGAGTTGATGTCAGGTATATGTCTCTAGCTATTTTAGCTAGAAGAGCTTTATGGCTTAAATCTTGGAATGCTGATATGTCTTCTAAGTCTACTCTGCTTTCCCTTTCTTTCCAGGGTAATAAATTATTTGGTTCTCAGTTGGATTCTATTATCTCAACTGTTACTGGAGGGAAAGGAACTTTTTTTACCACAGGATAAAAAATCTAAAGGTAAATTTAGGTCTAATAATCGTTTTCGTTCCTTTCGTCACAACAAGGAACAAAAGCCTGATCCTTCATCCTCAGGAGCGGTATCAGTTTGGAAACCATCTCCAGTCTGGAATAAATCCAAGCCTTTTAGAAAACCAAAGCCAGCTCCCAAGTCCACATGAAGGTGCGGCCCTCATTCCAGCTCAGCTGGTAGGGGGCAGATTACGTTTTTTCAAAGAAATTTGGTTCAATTCTGTTCACAATCTCTGGATTCAGAACATTGTTTCAAAAGGGTACAGAATTGGCTTCAAGATAAGGCCTCCTGCAAAGAGATTTTTTCTTTCCCGTGTCCCAGTAAACCTAGCGAAGGCTCAAGCATTTCTGAAATGTGTTTCAGATCTAGAGTTGGCTGGATTAATTATACCAGTTCCAGTTCTGGAACAGGGGCTGGGGTTTTATTCAAATCTCTTCATTGTACCAAAGAAGGAGAATTCCTTCAGACCAGTTCTGGATCTAAAAATATTGAATTGTTATGTAAGGATACCAACATTCAAAATGGTAACTGTAAGGACTATCCTGCCTTTTGTTCAGCAAGAGCATTATATGTCCACAATAGATTTACAGGATGCATATCTGCATATTCCGATTCATCCAGATCACTATCAGTTTCTGAAATTCTCTTTCCTAGACAAGCATTACCAGTTTGTGGCTCTACCGTTTGGCCTAGCTACAGCCCCAAGAATTTTTACAAAGGTTCTCGGTGCCCTTCTGTCTGTAATCAGAAAACAGGGTATTGTGGTATTTCCTTATTTGGACGATATCTTGGTACTTGCTCAGTCTTCACATTTAGCAGAATCTCATACGAATCGACATGTGTTGTTTCTTCAAGATCATGGTTGGAGGATCAATTTACCAAAAAGTTCATTGATTCCTCAGACAAGGGTAACCTTTTTAGGTTTTCAGATAGATTCAGTGTCCATGACTCTGTCTTTGACAGACAAGAGACGTCTAAAGTTGATATCAGCTTGTCGAAAACTTCAGTCACAATCATTCCCTTCGGTAGCTTTATGCATGGAAATTCTAGGTCTTATGACTGCAGCATCGGACGCGATCCCCTTTGCTCGTTTTCACATATGACCTCTTCAGCTCTGTATGCTGAACCAGTGGTGCAGGGATTACACAAAGATATCTCAATTAATATCTTTAACATCGATTGTACGACACTCTCTGATGTGGTGGACAGATCACCATCGTTTAGTTCAGGGGGCTTCTTTTGTTCTTCCGACCTGGACTGTAATTTCAACAGATGCAAGTCTGACAGGTTGGGGAGCTGTTTGGGGGTCTCTGACAGCACAAGGGGTTTGGGAATCTCAGGAGGTGAGATTACCGATCAATATTTTGGAACTCCGTGCAATTTTCAGAGCTCTTCAGTCATGGCCTCTTCTAAAGAGAGAATCGTTCATTTGTTTTCAGACAGACAATGTCACAACTGTGGCATACATCAATCATCAAGGAGGGACTCACAGTCCTCTGGCTATGAAGGAAGTATCTCAAATTCTGGTATGGGCGGAATCCAGCTCCTGTCTAGTTTCTGCGGTTCATATCCCAGGTATACACAATTGGGAAGCGGATTATCTCAGCCGCCAAACGTTACATCCGGGCGAATGGTCTCTTCACCCAGAGGTATTTCTTCAGATTGTTCAAATGTGGGGACTTCCAGAAATAGATCTGATGGCCTCTCATCTAAACAAGAAACTTCCCAGGTATCTGTCCAGATCCAGGGATCCTCAAGCGGAAACAGTGGATGCATTGTCACTTCCTTGGAAGTATCATCCTGCCTATATATTTCCGCCTCTAGTTCTTCTTCCAAGAGTAATCTCCAAGATCCTGAAGGAATGCTCGTTTGTTCTGATGGTAGCTCCAGAATGGCCTCACAGGTTTTGGTATGCGGATCTTGTCCGGATGGCCTCTTGCCAACCGTGGACTCTTCCGTTGAGACCAGACCTTTTGTCGCAAGGTCCTTTTTTCCATCAGGATCTCAAATCCTTAAATTTAAAGGTATGGAGATTGAACGCTTGATTCTTAGTCAAAGAGGTTTCTCTGACTCTGCGATTAATACTATGTTACAGGCTCGTAAATCTGTATCTAGGGAGCTATATTATAGAGTCTGGAAGACTTATATTTCTTGGTGTCTTTTCTCATCATTTTTCCTGGCATTCTTTTAGATTCCGAGAATTTTACAATTTCTTCAGGATGGTTTGGATAAAGGTTTGTCTGCAAGTTCCTTGAAAGGACAAATCTCTGCTCTTTCTGTTCTTTTTCACAGAAAGATTGCTAATCTTCCTGATATTCATTGTTTTGTACAAGCTTTGGTTCGTATAAAACCTGTCATTAAGTCAATTTAGCCTCCTTGGAGTTTGAATTTGGTTCTGGGGGCTCTTCAAGCTCCTCCGTTTGAACCTATGCATTCGCTGGACATCAAATTACTTTCTTGGAAAGTTTTGTTCCTTTTAGCTATCTCTTCTGCCAGACGAGTTTCTGAATTATCTGCTCTTTCTTGTGAGTCTCCTTTTCTGATTTTTCATCAGGATAAGGCGGTGTTGCGAACTTCTTTTAAATTTTTACCTAAGGTTGTGAATTCTAACAACATTAGTAGAGAAATTGTGGTTCCTTCATTCTGTCCTAATCCTAAGAATTCTAAGGAGAGATCATTGCATTCTTTGGATGTTGTTAGAGCTTTGAAATATTATGTTGAAGCTACTAAGAATTTCCGAAAGACTTCTAGTCTATTTGTTATCTTTTCCGGTTCTAGGAAAGGTCAAAAGGCTTCTGCCATTTCTTTGGCATCTTGGTTAAAATCTTTAATTCATCATGCTTATGTCGAGTCGGGTAAAACTCCGCCTCAAAGGATTACAGCTCATTCTACTAGGTCAGTTTCTACTTCCTGGGAGTTTAGGAATGAGGCTTCGGTTGATCAGATTTGCAAAGCAGCAACTTGGTCTTCTTTGCATACTTTTACTAAATTCTACCATTTTGATGTGTTTTCTTCTTCTGAAGCTGTTTTTGGTAGAAAAGTACTTCAGGAAGCTGTTTCAGTTTGAATCTTCTGCTTATAATTTAAACTTTATTTTGGGTGTGGATTATTTTTCAGCGGAATTGGCTGTCTTTATTTTATCCCTCCCTCTCTAGTGACTCTTGCGTGGAAAGATCCACATCTTGGGTAGTCATTATCCCATACGTCACTAGCTCATGGACTCTTGCTAATTACATGAAAGAAAACATAATTTATGTAAGAACTTACCTGATAAATTCATTTCTTTCATATTAGCAAGAGTCCATGAGGCCCACCCCTTTTTTGTGGTGGTTATGATTTTTTTGTTTAAAGCACAATTATTCCAATTCCTTATTTTTTATGCTTTCACACTTTTTTCTTATCATCCCACTTCTTGGCTATTCGTTAAACTGATTTGTGGGTGTGGTGAGGGGTGTATTTATAGGCATTTTGAGGTTTGGGAAACTTTGCCCCTCCTGGTAGGAATGTATATCCCATACGTCACTAGCTCATGGACTCTTGCTAATATGAAAGAAATGAATTTATCAGGTAAGTTCTTACATAAATTATGTTATTTTTAGAGCAATTTAATATTAACCACTGATCACTGCTAACTGTGCAAAGAGATAAAACCCATGGTTAAAATGCACTACCAGATACACTGTCTTGCTGCTCCTGCAGGGTATGACTGATGAGCCAATTTGTAGCAGTATATGTGCATAGCCATTAATCAGTGACCATGTCAAGTTCAGGAAAGGAAAATGAGTATGCATGGGTGAGTTTAACTATATTATTAACCTTTTTGTGGGTTATTAAAAATAAGCATTTGAATAATAAAAATAACAAAATGCTCTATTGAACAATATAACAATAAAATGTCCCTTTGAGAGCATATCTTTAAAGGTACAGCCAAATTTGAAATGCACATTGGTACATTCCAGTTATGTCTAGAAACATTTTTGCAGTACAAACATATTAGCAACAAAACATCTAGAAAAAGTCCAAAAAGTTATTTTTAGAGCAAGCTTTGCATTCTATAGATCCCTTTTCACTTGGTGGAAGATATACCTAAATACTAACCTTTATTGTTTTTTCATTTTCTTTCATCAAATGTCTTTTCTCCTCTTCATGTTTCTGAGATGTTTCTTGAAGTCTCCTCTCCATAATGTGTAGCTTCTGGCTGGTCTCTTGTTGCATAGAAGAAATGGTGGCTTGGAGCTCAGATACCATCTACAAGACAATTTAGGCAGCAGTCAGTTCTGACATTGCTAAGTATAATCCCTAAACTAAATTACACAGAATTATATATTAAAGGGGTCCAAACCTAATTGTTTTCATTCATGATTCGGATAAAGTATGCAATTTTAAGTAACTTTCTAATTTACTCCTATTATCAATTTTTCTTTGTTCTCTTGGTATCTTTATTTGAAAAGCAGGAATGAAAGCTTAAGGAGCCGGCCCATTTTTGGTTCTGCACCTGGGTAGCGCTTGCAGATTGGTGGCTAAATGTAGCCACCAATCACGACGCGCTAGCGATAAACCCTATCCATTATCCAATTGGTTGTGCATCTGGTGACCTCAGGGCCGAGGGCAGATACACTCCAGAGAGTTCTGTTCTAATCAGAGCCTCGGGCGCCGCAACCACCTCTGGGAACATAACCATGGGTCCCAATCCCCACAATGTGCTTTTAAAGGTTCTCGGATAACAGTCCAGTCTGTCTGAGAACCTTTAAAAGCACGTTATGGGGGTGGGACCCATGTTTAGGTTCCCAGAGGCAGTTTAGAACAGAATTTCTGGAGTGTATCTGCCCTCGGCCGTTAATGCATGATCTGATTGTTCCGTGTTGGATGCACAGCCAATCGGATAATGAATAGGGTTTGTCGCTAGCGCCTAGTCACCAATCAGAGAGCGCAATCCAGGGTGCTGAACCAAAAATGGGCCGGCCCTTAAGTTTTCATTCCTGCTTTTTCAAAATAAAGATACCAAGAGAACGAAGAACAATTGATAATAGGAGTAAATTAGAAAGTTGCTTAAAATTGCATGCTCTATCTAAACCATGAAAGAAAGAATTTAAGTTTAGTATCCCTTTAATAAATAATGCATTTTACACTGATACACTTATTAATTATATTTATATATATATATATATATATATATATATATATATATATATATATATATATATATAGCTCTGACAAATTACATAGTGCTGATATTGTATTCACTGGAGCCACCAATCACATGTGATACTGTGATGGATTTGCCTTCTCCTGGATTGCTGCCGTTTCCTTGCATTGGTATGGGGAAATTTACCCTCAATAGTATATAGGGACAGATTTGTCATACTTTGGACAGAAAATGTTTACATGCAGGGAATCAGTCTGTTTGGGATCATTAGGAGTGGGCAGCAATCGCTTATGCAATGCCCTGAGCCAGCTCAATACATTGTGCTGCCTGGTTCCAAGAATAAAATGGTGCCCTTAAAGGGACAGTCTAGTCCAAAGTAAATTTTCATGATTCAGATAGAGAATGTAATTTTAAACAATTTTCCAATTTACTTTTAGCACCAATTTTGCTATGTTTTTTTTGTTTTCTTAGTTGAAAGCTAAACCTAGGAGGTTCATATGCTAATTTCTAAGCCTTTAAAGGCCACCTCTTCTCTCAGGGCATTTTGACAGTTTTTTACCACTAGAGGGTGTTAGTTCACGTGTGTCATATAGATAACACTGTGCTCACGCACGGGGAGTTCCAGTGAGCCAGCTCTGATTGGCTAAAATGGATGTCTGTCAAAAGAACTGAAATATGGGGGCAGTTTGCAGAGGCTTAGATACAAGATAATCACAGAGGTAAAAAGTGTATTTATATAACTGTGTTGGTTATGAAAAACTGGGGAAGTAGAAACAAAGGGATTATCTATCTTTTCGTACAATAACAATTCTGGTGTAGACTGTCCCTTTAACTCTCTGCACACTACAGTCTAAACCCAACTAGAGCCAGTTGTTTCAGAGATTAAATTTAATCAGATTAAAAATTTACACAAGAACATACAGATGGGCATCATATAAGATACATTTCTCTTTAAAAACACTATTTTCATGAATATGCTCTCCCTTTGTGCTGCCTGGGTCCTGTGATCCCACCTGGTCCAATTATAGAGCCGGCTTTGGCAATGAAACCCCCTGCACAACTAATTGCCCAAGAGCAGATTTTATTAATAACCATGATCATATCACTCTGGGGTGATTTTAATGGATGTAAGGAAACAGTTGTCTAGACAGCAGCTTCTTGCATTGAATAATACAGACATGCAAAAATTAATTTCAGGGAGGTGGCTTCACCTGCTACTGCGCCCCCCCCCCCCCCCAGTTATATATTGGACACCGTGAAACCCTGAATAAGATAGAGACTTCTCATTAAAGTAGCTTCCCACTAAAGATTAAAAAAAAGTAGCTTTATTGCACAACCACAAACAACAAACCTAATTTCCAGTAATCGTACGCTTGTTGATGCATGCTTTAAGGGTTCTATAATGTCCCAGCAACTAAAGGCATTCCTTAAAGAAACATTTTTCCGGATTTGGGCCACATTGGATCATGGTGCTTGGAGTTTCAGGGAGATTGCATTCCAGTCACTATTACAATCAGGAAGACTCCCTGAACTTCAGGGAGAGTTGGGATGTCTGATAATAAAACGGTAGGGACATTCAGTTTCATACATTTGCCCCATAGCATTAGTAACAACACCTTTAACTATTTACATTCACAGATTACAGAATTTGCAATCACCCATTTATAGATCACTCCATAAGACTATCCCCTTCCTTGCCACCTTTCACAGAGCATGATCCCCTCTCAAATAACTTTATATGCCTACAATTCCACCTCTTACACCCTCATACATACATCATCTTGATCCAGATCTCTATTTTCTCCCTGAATATTGCTTAACAGGTTATCTATCTTCTCATATATCACCTACCTATGGGTCATCTCCCTGCACACATCACATATATCATTATTCCTTATGGATCATCCACTATCTTTCTAATTAACCCCTCAGAGATTACCCACTATCTCCCCTGACTTCTATTTTCTCAGTCATCACCTGTAGCTCTAACTCCAATAGAAGCATACAATAGTGTATATGAACACAGTCTGTGAGAATCATTGACTAATCTGGTATATATAGCTTCATACCACCAACCAATTATAAATATGTTAACTGCATTTTCTACCCTTTTGTACATGTCCCATATTACTTTTGAAAGATTTCTTATGCTCTCGGTTGTCTTTCATGTATCTGAATCTTTTGGCTGCAGAGAAACACAAAGGCTTCTTGATATTTCAAACAGCAAAACTAATACAATTGTAGTGTATAGAATGCTACAGCACATGTATTATTCCCTTTTTGGAAAGGTTAGATAAGAAGTGGACAAATTGCATATATGGGATGGGAAGACTCGCAATCCCACGCAAGAAAATGTTAACCAGTCAAGCGTAACATTTATTGCCTTGTTTTGAGAATCTGTTCAGGGCATACAAAGCAACCAGAAGACCACGTGGGCTCGGAAGTAAAGGCCATTACTAATTTCCCCAGCTGTACTGAGCAAGGGATTATGGGAAAGCAGCATCAGGATTCTATCACAGGAGATAGAAGAGAGAAAGGAACTGCTAACACATGGGCCAAAAGAACAAGAATTGTTCTGGCTTTTATATGCTCTTTAATGGAAGACAAAAAATGTGTAAGTTGTGTTAATATGTGTTGCATAAGAGCAACTAAAGAACTAGGAAATACACTTTACAAACAGCAAGTACCTGTCTTCATATTATATTTATTATACTGATATATAGATAAAGATGAACACACAAAACAAATAATACAAAATAAGAGTTATGTTTATATATATATATATATATATATATATATATATGTTACAGATAATTCCCATGGATCCTTCCATTAAAGAAGACTTCTTTATGTAACAGTATATTACTAAAACCCTTTCAGATCTGTTTTCGGGATTTGTCTCTATAATTGTTTTCTGCAGTGGGAAAGGAATCAATTTCAGTTAAAAATCTCTAAGTAATTTGAAAGTCATTTTGTCAAGTTTACTTTGTACTTGTGGTAACGTGATATTTATTTAGCTCTGTGTAAGTGCTTGTTTTCCACAAATAATATATATTCCACTTCCCAAACTTTCGTCTAGGTCACAAATATATTTTGATGGCACCAGTAAGAACCAGGAGTGTGGGAAAAAAATTCTGCTCCTACTTATCCCCGCTGAGAAAAACAAGAAATCTAATGTTCAAAGAGACCACAAAATGATGTACTTGACTTTAAAAATATGAAATCAGTTGACGGCAGCTTAAAGCAGCTTTTGTCAGCAAACTTAAGTGAAATTCTACTACATGATATGCTCCAATCACTTTTTTATTGATCTGTATTTTTGTGGATGTAGCAGACTTTGACTTTTATACTGCAGACCAGATCTATTATTCGCTTTCCATTGTCCTTTTCCATTTTATGATTTTAACTTTTCTTGTCCAATACATTCTGTCCTTATTTTATGATTTTCTAGAAGATGATATAAAGAAATGTAGTACAAATTGTACCATAAATTGTGATTGTAAATTTGAGAGGATTCTAGAAGATTTTTTTCTAGCAATTCAAAAAAGCAGAAATATATCTGCTTGTTTTGCCGTGTTTAGTATATAAATAAAATCAATATTGGTTGACGCAATATATATTGGAGTGTTCACCCTCAGTGGGGATCCACCTTAAAGGGATATGAAACCCAAATCTTTTTCTTTCATGATTCAGATAGAGCATGCAATTTTAAGCAACTTTCTAATTTACTCCTATTATCACATTTTCTCTGTTCCCTTTGTATCTTTATTTTAAAAAAGCAGTAATGTAAGGTTAATAGCCAGCCCATTTTTTTTTGTTCATATCCTGGATAGAGTTGCTGATTGGGAGCTAAATGTAGCCACCAATTAGCAAGCGCTGCCCGGGTGTAAAGATACCAAGGGAACAAAGAAAAATTGATAATAAGAGTAAAATAGAAAGTTGCTTAAAATGGCATGCTCTATCTGATACATAAAAAATGGGTTGTATATCTCTTTAAAGGGACATGTAACAGTTTGAGATTGTAAAAAAAAATAAAATAGATTCATTATTTATTTTGCTGTAAAAATCTTGTCTTGGTGTTAAAAATGTGCTTGTACCAAACTCCCTAGAAAGGTCAAAATGTGTTCACTTAGGTTGAAGTAGGTAGCGCCTCTGGCTTCTGTGACATTCTGCCGCCAACTGCACAACCCTGAATCTATGATCTCCTAGGCATTTAAAATATTGCTATACAAATGCCTACATTTGACCAGTGCCTAATTAAAAGGCCCTATTTTATTTTCAATGCTGGTAAACTTATTATCATTTATTTGTAAAACAACACCAAATTCTGCTGCCCTGTGTACATGAATAAGGACTACACAATGACACAGATTCATCGTATTAACTAACAAATAAAAACAAATACATATAAAAGTCTACAAAAACAATTAATACAGGAGGGGGAAGGCCTCTTGATAAGACACCCGTAATATAAAGGTAAAATTTCATTGAATGTGCTTAAAGGGACAGTAAAGTAAAAAAAAGAAATTTATACTTACCTGATAAATTTGTTTCTTTCTTGACACAGTGAGTCCACGGATCATCATAATTACTATAGGAAATATCACTCCTGGCCTGCAGGTGGAGGCAATGAGCACCACAGCCAAAGCTGTTAAATACCACTCCCCTTACCCACAACCACCAGTCATTCGACCAAAGGGAAAGGAGAAAGGAAGTAATATAAGGTGCAGAGGTGCCTGAGGTTTATGAAAAAATAAACTGTCTGAAAATACAGGACGGGCCGTGGACTCACCGTGTCAAGAAAGAAACAAATTTATCAGGTAAGCATAAATTTCCTTTTCTTTCTAATGACACAGTGAGTCCACGGATCATCATAATTACTATTGGGAATCAATACACAAGCTAGAGGACACGGATGATAAGGGAGGGACAAGACAGTTAGCCTAAACAGAAGGCACCACTGCTTGAAGAACCTTTCTCCCAAAAACAGCCTCAGCTGAAGCAAAAGTATCAAACTTGTAAAATTTAGAAAAAGTATGTAAAGATGACTAAGCCTTGCAAATCTGATCCACAGAAGCCTCATTTTTGAAAGCCCAAGTAGAAGAAACAGCCCTCGTTTAATGAGGCGTTATTTTCTCAGGAGGCTGCTGTCCAGCAGTCTCATATGCCAAGCGAAAAACACTCCTCAACCAACAAGAAAGAGAAGTAGCCGTAGCTTTCTGACCTTTACGTTTTCCAGACAAAAACAACAAATAAAGAAGAAGACTGGTGAAAATCCTTAGTCGCCTGCAAATAATATTTCAATGCACAAACTACATCTAAATTGCGCAACAAATGTTCCTTATGAGAAGATGGGTTAGGACACAAAGAAGGAACAACAATTTCTTGATTACTAGTCTTATCAGAAACAACCTTGGGAAGAAAACCTAAAACAGTACGAAGTACAACCTTATCAGAATGAAAAATAAGGAAAGGGGACTCACACTGCAGCGCAGAAAGCTCAGAGACTCTTCGAGCCGAAGAGATAGCAACCAAAAACAAAACCTTCCAGGTTAACAACTTAATATCCAAATAATACATAGGCTCAAACGGAGCCTGTTGAAGAACTCTCAGAACTAAATTAAGACTCCAAAAAGGAGTCACAAACTTAAACATAGGCCGGATTCTAACCAAAGCCTGACAAAAAGACTGAACGTCTGGCACATAAACGAGATTTGGATGAAGGAAGGGCCCCTGAAGTAGAAGGTCCTTCCTTAACGGAAGACTCCATGGTGGAGACGATGACCTCACCACCAGATCTGCATACTAGATCCTGCGAGGCCAAGCCGGAGCAATGAGAATCACTGACGCCCTCTCTTGTCTGATCCGAGCAATGAACCGAGGAAGAAGGGCAAACGGAGGAAAGAAGTATGCCAGACTGAACTTCCAAGGAATTGCTAGAGCATCTATTAGAACAGCTTGAGGATTCCTTTACCTCGATCTGTACTTCGGAAGCTTGGCATTGTGACGAGATGCCATAAGATCCAATTCCAGTAGACCCAATTTGAGAATCAAACTGGAAAAGACCTCCGGATCAAGTTCCCACTCCCTGGATGGAAAGTCTGTCTGCTCAAAAAATCTGCTTCCCAATTGTCCACCCCTGGAATATGGATCGCAGAGACAGCAATTGTGAGCCTCCGCCCACTGAATAATCTTGGCTACCTCCTTCATTGCCAAGGAACTCTGAGTTCCCCCTTGATGATTGATGTAAGCCACAGACGTTATATTGTCCTACTGAAATCTGATAAACTGGGTTGAAGCCAATTGAGGCCAGGCTAGAAGAGCATTGAAGATTGCCCTCAATTCTAAGAAATTTACAGGAAGAACTAATTCCTCCTGGGTCCACACACCCTGAGCCTTCAGAGAACCCCAGACAGCTCCCCAACCCAGCAGACTGGCATCCGTGGTCACAATCACCCAGGTGGGCCTGCGAAAACAGGTTCCCTGATTGAGACGATCCTGAGACAACCACCACGGAAGAGAATCTCTTGCAGCCTGATCTAGAACAAACTTTGGAGACAGATCCGCATAATCCCTGTTCCACTGTCTTAGCATGCATAACTTCAGAGGTCTAAGATGAAACCGAGCAAACAGAATGATGTCCATGACCAAAACCATCAGACCAATAACCTCCATACATTGGGCCACCAACAGCCGAGGAGATAACTGAAGAGCCAGACACGAATTGAACATTTTTGACTTACTTGCTTCTGTCAAAAAAGTCTTAATTTCCAGAGAATCTATAATGGTTCCCAAGAATACCACTCTTGTAGCTGGAATCAAGGAACTTTTTCCTAAATTCACCTTCCAACCGTGGGAGCGCAGAAAAGACAACAACAACTCCGTGTGGGAGCTTGCTAGTTGAAAAGATGGCGTCTGAACTAGAATGTCGTCCAGATAAGGAGCAACTGCAACCCCCAGCAGTCTGACAACTGCCAGCAATGCACCCAGAACCTTTGAGAACACTCTTGGAGCTGTTGCAATACCAAAAGGAAGAGCCACAAACTGAAAATGCTGGTCTAGAAAAGCAAATCTCAGAAACTTGTGATGGTCCTTGTGAATGGGAATATGTAGATATGCATCCTTCAGATCTACTGTAGTCATGAACTGACCCTCTTAAACCAGAGGAAGAATGGACCGAATAGTTTCCATCATGAAAGACGGAACCTTGAGATATTTGTTTACCAACTTGAGATCTAAGATGGGCCTGAAAGGTCCCTCCTTTTTGGGAACTATAAAAAGGTTAGAATAAAAACCTAATCCCTGCTGCTGGACTGGAACAGGAACGATCACTCCCATGTCGGAAAGATCCCGAACACAACTTAAGAATGCCTCTTTTTTAAACTGGTTTACAGATAACCTTGAAAGATAAAACCTGCCCCTGGGAGGAAAACTTTTGAACTCCAGCTTGTATCCCTGAGACACAATATCTACCACCCAGGAATCTGGAACATCCCTTACCAAGGCTTGAGCGAACAAAGACAGCCTGCCCCCCACTCGATCCATTCCCAGATCGGGGGGCAGACCCTTCATGCTGACTTTGAGTCACTATCAGGCTTCTTGGACTGCTTTGCCTTTAAAAAAAACATGAGCCCAAATAGGGATACTAAACAACACCCTAACAGAGCCATCCTCACACAGTGCCCCACGAACAACAAATGCTGCCATAATAAAGCACCTGCACATAAGCAGGATTAACCCTATAAAGTGCCAAACCTTTTCCTGTGCTTTCATCAGTAGGAAAATAAAAATAGCACTTACCTCCAACACAGACTGCCTGGCACTAAGGCAGCTCACTAGGCTTCAAAGGATTTCTTCCTAACATGGACCTGTGGACATAGAAAAAAGACTAAGTAAACCTACATAGTCTTTTATCAAAAAGGACAGCAGCAACATCCTGGGAGGCGCAGAGGGGATTATACCCCCCAAGTTCCCAAAAGCCACCACTGCTCTACTGAAGAAACTGAAGTGGACTGCGGCTAAACCCCCAAAGGAAAACAAAGCAAACTTGCTCTGCTTTAAAAAATAAAAAACTCTTGATTGAAGAATCAGACACCTAACTTTACCACCTCCTTGCAACTACAAGCAAAGAGAATGACTGGGGGCTGTGGGTAAGGGGAGTGGTATTTAACAGCTTTGGCGGTGGTGCTCTTTGCCTCCTCCTGCAGGCCAGGAGTGATATTCCCTATAGCAATTATGATGATCCGTGGACTCACTGTGTCATTAGAAATATATATATATATATATATATATATATATATATATATATATATATAGTTCCCCCCCCCCCATTTTCATGTTAATTTGGCCTAATTGGCTTTAACTGCTAAGAACTGTAAAACAATGCATTTTATACCAACATTATGGCCATGACTATCAGGCTCAAGCCTGGATTGGTTCCACCAAATAAAGCAAAGGGTGGGTGGAGCCTGGCTATTAAAGAAGAATTGCAGCAAATATGATGTTAATTGGTTTTAAAAATGTTAAGACTTGGCCGATATGTTATAGCAAGACAACAGAAATGTCTTGTAATTACAAGATGGTTTTGTCCCTTTAAGAATATCTCTCACCTAAGAAAAAACCCCACCTCTCTGAAATTTCTTATACACTATCAACAAAGTATAAAAAGTATAATATTCTCAGTTTTTAAGGTGAAGTGCAGGACCCCACTAGAGAGATTTCCTGGAGCAGAAAAAAAAAAAGAGCGGCATTTCAAACAAATTTAACTTGCTGACAAAAAGAGTTGATTTTGATAATTGTTAATCTGTCACCCTCAGGACAAGAACGCAGAGGCCTGAACAAAAACGACTATGCTGAATTCTCATATAATTAAAGTTTACATTTTTCAAGTGATGGGATTTATTGATATGTTTTTTGGTATGATGAAAGATCAGACTCACAAGCCCTTAGGTTCATCACACTCCCTGTAACCTTTAAAATGCTGCAGGGCCAGCAATCATAATGCTACTTTCATGTGGCTGGAACGCCAAAGGTAAAACACTTAAAGGGACAGTGTCACCTGGATTAATTATATGCTTTACAACTAAAAGATTAGGTGATGTGTAAATACAGACATTTATAAAAAAGTTACCTATATTTTTAGCCTATCATACCCTGTGATTATGCCTAAAGCAGTTTTCCAATTTAGTAGCATGTCCAGCTCACATCTCTTGACATGTTCAGTTTCTTGTTTACGTAACAGTAGAAGAAACTGTAGGTAACTGAACAATTAGATCAAACCTTTACTAAGTTCCTAAGAGCCTAATTACTTAAATGCGCATTAAAATAAATAGCAACATTATTAAATAAATAAAAAGCTTTAAATATTGATGTAGAATACCTATATATTTTTTGGTACCCTGGGTTTGCACTACCCCCCTTTGGAAATAGTACTTTTAACCAATCAGAAGGCTATCCATATGGATGGTGTATGAGTGAGCTTTGTTTGGCACAAATGCATGTCTGCCTATATTGCAAATAGGCTATGCTCCTTGTGTGAGGGAAAGAATGGAGTGGTCTATTATGCGCAGCTTCAATGACAGAATATAGAATAGTCAGAGCCATGCAAGAGAGATAAACGCGCATGCGCTTAATACAACAATCTACATCCAAGCTTGTGACTGGCTCATTACTAAACTGAGCAAGTGTGCATGTGCTCTAAAGAAGTTAATTAACATACTGCTTTGTGATTGGCTTAGCGCATACCAGGCAAGAGAACATGGATGAAACTTTATATTTATCTATGATTATGTCTGCAATGCTAAACACTGCTAATGTCCGTTTAACATACATTTACTATACATATTTAATTTATATATATAGCTGTCAGGCCCCGAAGCGTTCTGCTGCCCGTATCTCATCACATGCTAAGAAAGGTGCGGGCAATAGTAATAATGGGAACCGAGGTGCTTTAAGGATAGTACTGGTTCCAGCAGGGTATATCAGTCGGGGTGCAGCGCTATAAAGGAATTTGTATGCACTAAAGTCGGAGTGGGTCTCAGCAGCAGCAGTGCTAACCATAACATAAGCAGGTAAAGATGCAAAGCTATTTGTGGTGTGAATGCTGGCATTGATGCTGCAGCAGAAAGTGCACCAAAACGTTAGTTACGAAAGGCCCCCAAGAGCACTATTTGGCACTTGGTTATTATGTGAAGATGTTCCTGGTGTTCTTGTTCCTGGCTTCACTTTTATGGTGTAACCTTAGCCGGTTTACTGGTCTTTGCTTCTAGCCTGGTCCTTTGCGGTGTTGCTTGGTCCTGACTGAATACCTGGCTGCTGAACCTTGGATCTGTGTTTTGGAGCATTTACTGATTTAGTAGTTCCTGACCTTGGCCTAAAACCTGACTGTTCTCCTGGTTACCATTCTGATACTATTGCCTGGGTGCTAATAACTTTCCTGGCAATTGTCCTCGGCCAATGTTTTCAATTCATCTCCTGCATACATGATTCCATCAAATTATAGAGGTAATTTCTTTATGCCTTTACAATAGTATTCTCTACTAGCAAAAAGATCTGAATAAA
This sequence comes from Bombina bombina, assembly GCF_027579735.1. Taxonomy (NCBI): domain Eukaryota; kingdom Metazoa; phylum Chordata; class Amphibia; order Anura; family Bombinatoridae; genus Bombina; species Bombina bombina. The sequence continues at coordinate 1,499,294,053 of NC_069499.1, forward strand.
TCAACATGTAGATCAAAAAGGTTATATAACAATATAAAAAGGTAAAATACACATTTAAGAAAACAACTTGCATTATGAATATAAAATGCAGCACATTGTAATAACCATTAAAATTAAGTATTTTATACTAAAATTATAGTAATTAAACAAAATATTCATATACCATCACCATACCTCACAATATTACCAGAAAACTATAAGGCAGCAGGAGGCAAACCAGTGAAGTGAGGTTGTTCTTTGTATGGGTCATGGGTACAGTTGGGTCTGGTATGGGAGGGGCAGTTGTGGAAGGTTGTATTTTTTAAGATGCCCTGAAGGTTTGTATCCCAAAAAAATGTAACAAAACTTAATGAAAGCTTTAAATATTTTTCCACAGTCATTTCATCGGACTATTTACATCTACAAAACATCATTTTGCCTTGTGATAGTTTACCATTATATGAAAATAAATGAATGGCATGATGCCCTCTGTAATGTAGATTGGGGCAACTATAAGATGTCTTGCTTGGTTTGTTCTGTCACATAACTGTGAGCAAATCTCTCCTAGGTTACAGGTTTTCTTGTGTTTTTTTTCTCCTTAGCATCATTGGGACTGAATTTGAGTTAATACTTTAAAACAATGCACATTTTTAATTCCGGTCATCATTAGTTCTCTGCTGCATTTATTTTAGAGTAATGATTAGTATTGGTTTTTTTTAAACATCAGACTCTATATTACAAAGAAAGCAAGTTCTGTAACACTAGTGCTTCAAGGTACAATTTAATTAGTTGCTTCCTGACTTTTCAACCCATCCAGTGATGGCGATCAACATATGCACTCACTGTTTCCAGACCCCAATCATGTCTGCTGAAGAATAACCAATACATTCCATATACAAAATTCTTAATGTATTTAATGGACAGTCTTAATGCAGAACAAAGACTGTTAGATGATGGGGAGTATACTGCAACAGCCAGGACCCCTAAGCAGATGCCTACATTGCCTCATGAAAAATCTTTAAATAGACAACACAGATCAGGTAAAATGCTTTCCTCTCAACTGCCATGGTGCAAAACACAAGAAAACTTAAGGGACACAGAAGTCAATAGTATTCCTGGGCTGCACAGTCCCAGAATTGCAGAAATGCTTGATAAAGTTGGTAGATATGCGCCTTGCACAATGCACAAACCATGCAGAGCAATCAACTCTCATGTTAAAACAGCGGATGATGCGCTGATCACAAAAGACTAAGGCAACTTGTTGTTTTTTTTTAATCCTGCTTAGTAGCAGCTGCTTCAAGGTAGAATGCTGGGGCTGTATAGTTTCGGAATGCTACTAAGTCATATGTCCTTTTGACCATTTGGCTGCAACGGAGCAAATGGGAAGCAAGTATATATGAATATGCTCTAATCATTTGGTTGTATCAGAAATTAACATGTCCTTGATAAAATTGGCAACTATGTTCCATGCACAGTGCACAAACCATATGTGCCAATCAGAACATAAAAAACAGTGCATGTACCATAGGTCTGCGACAGAGGGCTGCAATTACATTACCTCTCTGGCAGCCAAAGAGTTAAGGAAAACTGCTATTGAATAGACCTGGAGAAACATAGCACCCACAAACAGAATTTGGTCACAGATAATCACTGACTTGTATCTCCATTTGATTAATCAATGTTTTTCCAGATCTGCTATGGTGGGGATGTTTGGAGGAGTCCTGATATTACAGGGAAATTAATTCAAGACCCATCTGCATGCAATCCTGTATTTCCTAGTAGATACTTACTCATCCTGTTTATTACTGGGAATGAAAACTAACAACATACAGATGAGTGCTGGATGTGATACTAAATAATACAGCTAAATTTGCAGCTTAAATTAAAACCGTGAAATGAATTACATATAGGACCGAATTTGTCCTTAGGCAAAGCAGCTATCTAAAGAAAGCTTATCTCAAAGGGGGTTCTGGCTGCCCAAGTAGTGCAACCTTAAAATCCACTATTGATTTTATTACATTTTTGGTGCTGTGCAGTAAGGTAACGCGTAGAGCTAATGAGAGGATGTATTGTGTGTAGTTACTAGAGATATGCCACTGACAGTCTGTGCACAGAGGCCACTGAAACATTTCCTTTGCTTAAGAACTTAGCTAAAAACGCTGAATAATAAAGTATATATATATATATTATAAAACCATAGAATTGGACTACACTCTCAAAAGTCTCCCTAAGTGTGATGCGGGAATCCAGACGTGGACCCGTTGCTCAGTGTGCCTAGAGGGATATGGCTGCACCTCACTGACGAGGCCCACAATAGGCCGAAACGTACGTCTGGGGTTTTGCTGTTTCTCTTGTTCAGAGAGGGATTGCCTGGTATTTGTACTGTGAAGTCAGGATCAGACTGATATGCTACAGGAAAGTTCTTCTCTGTGAAAGGCACATATTGAGCAAAAAGAGGCTGCTTCTAGGGTGGTAACTAGCCATAGAACAAGCTATTATGCTATTGTTCGTTCCCAGGTTGAGCGCTTCTCTCTTTTTATTTATGCAAATTATGAAACTTAGGGAAGTCTCCCTAAGTGTGATGCGGGAATCCAGACGTGGACCCGTTGCTCAGTGTGCCTAGAGGGATATGGCTGCACCTCACTGACGAGGCCCACAATAGGCCGAAACGTACGTCTGGGGTTTTGCTGTTTCTCTTGTTCAGAGAGGGATTGCCTGGTATTTCGGGGCTGGACTGTACTGTGAAGTCAGGATCAGACTGATATGCTACAGGAAAGTTCTTCTCTGTGAAAGGCACATATTGAGCAAAAAGAGGCTGCTTCTAGGGTGGTAACTAGCCATAGAACAAGCTATTATGCTATTGTTCGTTCCCAGGTTGAGCGCTTCTCTCTTTTTATTTATGCAAATTATGACACTTAGGGAAGTCTCCCTAAGTGTGATGCGGGAATCCAGACGTGGACCCGTTGCTCAGTGTGCCTAGAGGGATATGGCTGCACCTCACTGACGAGGCCCACAATAGGCCGAAACTTACGTCTGGGGTTTTGCTGTTTCTCTTGTTCAGAGAGGGATTGCCTGGTATTTCGGGGCTGGACTGTACTGTGAAGTCAGGATCAGACTGATATGCTACAGGAAAGTTCTTCTCTGTGAAAGGCACATATTGAGCAAAAAGAGGCTGCTTCTAGGGTGGTAACTAGCCATAGAACAAGCTATTATGCTATTGTTCGTTCCCAGGTTGAGCGCTTCTCTCTTTTTATTTATGAAAAGAGAAGCTGTCTTTGTTTGCTGGTGAGCACCCAGGGCTGCGAGTGTTGCCAGTGAAATGGGATGTGTGTACCCACTCCAGTTTAAGATTATTATTCTTTATTTATAAAGCGCCAACAGATTCCGCAGCACTGCCCATGGGTACAAGGATAAAAGTACAACGGAGAAACAATACAATAAAAGACATTTTACAGACAAATACAGGGAGAATTGAGGGCCCTATTCCCATGGGAACTTACAATCTACATGGGTAGGAGGATGGGAAACAGGAGGTGGGGACTGCAAAGGAAAGAAAAATATTAGTGAGGAGATAGATGAGAGCAACTGTTAGGTAAGTGAAGTTAATTTTTTAATGAGTCGGGTGATAAGCTTCCCTGACCAAAAAGGTCTTTAGGGAATGTTTAAAGGAGGAGAGGTTAGGGGAGAGTCTGACAGCTCTAGGAAGTGCGTTCCAGAGGGTTGGTGCCGCACGAGAGAAATCCTGTAGTCTAGCATGAGAGGAGGTGATGGGAGAGGACGGAAGGAGCAGGTCATTGTTGGATCTTAGGGGCGGGCTGGAGTATATTTGTTGATGAGTGAGGACAGGAAGGGTGGGGCAGCATTGGTGAGTGCTTTGTAGGTCAGGGTGAGAATTTTGAATTTAATTCTGCTGTGAATGGGGAGCCAGTGAAGGGACTCACATAGAGGTGCAGCAGAAACAGAGCGTTGATAGAGGTGGATAAGCCTAGCAGATGCATTTAGGATGGATTGAAGTGGAGATAGGCGGGAGAGAGCGAGGCCAGTTAATAGGTTATTACAGTAGTCAAGTCGGGAAATTACCAGGGAGTGGATTAGATGTTTAGTAGTTTCATCACTCAGAAATGGACGAATTTTGGAGATATTCCGTAGGTGGTTGCTGCAAGATGAAGAGAGCAATTGGATGTGGGGAATGAAGGACAGATTTGAGTCAAGTGTGACTCCGAGGCAGCGGACTTGGGGTGATGGGGAGATGGTGGTGCTGCCAACAGTGATGGAAAAATTAGAAACTGGAGTAGAGTTAGAGGGGGGGATTAGAAGTATTTCGGTCTTGGACATATTTATTTTTAGGTGGTGAGAGGCCATCCAGGAGGAAATGCCAGATAAGCAGTCGCTGATGTGAGAATTGACAGAAGGAGAGAGTTCAGGGGTGGAAAGGTAGATCTGGGTGTCATCAGCATAGATGTGGTAGTTGAAGCCATAGTTGTTGACAAGTTTACCCAGTGAAGAAGTGTAAATAAAGAAGAGTAGAGGACTCAGGACAGAGCCTTGAGGTATTCCAACAGACTGAGGCAATGGAGAGGAGGAGTCACCAGCAAAAGAGACGGAGAAGGATCTGTTAGAGAGATAAGACTGAATCCAGAAGAGGGCAGTGAGCTGAGAGTCCGTAGGAGAAGGGGATGGTCAACAGTGTCAAAGACAGCATAAAGGTCAAGTAAGATGAGTATAGAGTAGTAGCCTTTGTTTTTAGCAGAAAGGAGATCGTAAGTAACCTTGGTGAGGGCAGTCTAAGATGTCAATTCCGTGTTTTGTGGGTCTAGAAAAGCCTGCATCACCCCTGTTTGCATTTTAGTTTATTTGGTTGATGCAATTAATTTCGATGTGTTGTGCTTTATATACATATATATATATATATATATATATATATATATATATATATATATATATATATATACACATATACTGTATGTGTATATATGTGTATATATATATATATATATATATACACATTTTTTTTACATTTTCAGGATACACACAACAACTTCTCAAGGAGCAATGGAAAAAAAAAACATAAGAGATAAATTGCAGGAAAGCAGTGCAAAACACTGGATTTTAAAACATTTTGGGCTAGATTACAAGTAGAACGCTTTTTAACGCTCCACTTGAGCGTTAACTGCACTAGAAGAAAGTATTTTGCGTGTTGGATTGCGCTCGTATTACAAGTTGAAAGTAAAAAGTTATTGCTTGCTTGCTAACCTGTGGAGCATAAAAACACAAAATACAATATCGTGCTCGATAATGTTTTCCCCCCTATAAATCGTTGGAGCAACAAAATCTGACAAAAAGCCCTACTCGAGCGCAAACACAATCGCATATCTATTTAAAAATATATAGAACATATTCTGCTATGGGCAGAACATTGGAATGTGAAATATTTACAGTAAAACATAATTTATGCTTACTAGATAAATTCCTTTCCTTCCGCTTCATTCCTTACTGGGAAATACAACACCTGGCCACCAGGAGGAGGCAAAGACACCCAAGCCAAAAGGCTTAAATATCTCTCCCACTTCCTCATTACCCCAGTCATTCTGCTGAGGAAAAAGGAAAAGTAGGAGAAATATCATGGTATTAATGGTGCCAAAAAAATAAAATAAATAATAGGGGGCCACCCTAAGACAAGAAAAAACGGGAAGGGGCTGTGGACTCTCCCTATCTGGAAGGAAAGGAAGCATAAATTATGTTTTCCTTCCTAAGATAAGGAGAGTCCACGGCTTCATTCCTTACTGTTGGGAAAACTATACCCAAACTTCAGAGGACACTGAATGAATAACGGGAGGGAACAAAAAGGAAGAGGCGGACCCTATTCTGAGGGTACCACAGCCTGCAAAACTTCTCCTGAAAGCTGCTTCAGCCAAAGCAAAAACATCAAACTAGTAAAAATTAGAAAAAGTATGTAAGGAGGACAAGGTAGCCGCCTTACAAATCTGATCCATACAGCCCTCGTTCTTAAAGGCCCAAGAGGAAGCCACTGCTCTAGTGGAATGAGGCGTTATCCTCTCAGGAGGAGGATGTCCCGCTGTCTCGTAAGCTAAGCGGATTACACTCCTTAACCAAAAAGATAGGGAAGTCAAAGTAGCCTTCTGCCCCTTACGCTTCCCCGACTAGACAACAAAGAGGAAGATTGTCTAAACTCCTTAGTAGCCTAAAGAAAGAACTTCAAGGCGCGAACCACATTCAAATGGTGAAGTAAACGTTCCTTCGATGAAGGAGGGTTAGGACACAAGGAAGGAACCACAATCTCTTGATTGATGTTGCGATCTGACACAACCATAGAAAGAAAACCTAATTTAGTACGTAACATTGACTTATCTGCATGAAAAATCAGATAAGGGAACTCACATTGCAAAGCAGAGATCTCAGAAACTCTGCGCACAGAGGCAATAGCCATTAAAAGAGAATCTTCCAAGATAACAATTTAATGTCAACGGAATTAAGAGGCTCAAACGGAGCCTGTTGCAAAACACAAAGAACAAGATTTAGGCTCCAATGAGAAGCGCCAGATCTAAACACAGGTCTGATCCTAATCAGAGCCTTAACAAAGGACTGCACGTCTGGAAGCTCAGCCAGCCTCTTGTGCAATAAAACCAACAGGGCCGGAATCTGTCCTCTCAGGGAACTAGCAGGAAGGCCCTTCTCCAATCCATCCTGGAAAAAAGATAAGATCTTGGCAACCCTAACTCTGTGCCAGGAAAAAACGCTCTTCACACCAGAATAAGTAAGCCCTCCACCCTTTGTGGTAGATACGCTGAGTAACTGGTTTACAAGCATGAATAAGAGTATCAATGACACTCTCAGAGAAACCTCTCTTTGCTAAGACTAAGTGTTTAATTTCCACGCAGTCAGCCTCAGAGAATCTAGATTTTGATGAACAAATGGACCTTGCAACAGCAGGTCTCTGCAACAAGGTAACTTCCACGGAGGAGATGAGGACATCCCCACTAGATCCGCGAACCACGTCCTTCGGGGCCACAATGGAGCAATCAGAATTACTGATACCCGCTCCTGCTTGATGCGGGCCACCACTCGAGGAAAAAGCAGTAATGGAGGAAAAAGATATATGAGTTTGAACCTCCAGGGCACTGCTAGTGCATCTATTAGATCCACTTGGGGAGCCCTTGACCTCGACCCATACCTGGGTAGCTTGGTGTTGAGACGGGATGCCATGAGATCTATCTCCGGCGTCCCCCACTTGCTGCATATCTCTGCAAGCACCTTGGGATGGAGAGACCATTCCCCTGGGTGGAAGGATTGCCTGCTGAGAAAATCTGCCTCCCAGTTGTCCACACCCGGAATGTGGATCGGTGACAGCGAACAGCTGTGGGCCTAGGGTTGCCACCATTTGCCCAGAAGATTCCTGGACACTTTTTAAATGGAGTGGGTGTGGTTTGGGGCGTGGCTTGGGGGTGACTTCTCACGGCCTCAAATTCAATATAAAATCAAATTTTTATATATATATATATATATTTTTTTTTTTAATATATAATATATATATATATATATATATATATATATATAATTAATATATGATATATATATATATATATATATATATATATATATATATATATATATATATATATATATATATAATCAGCTAGTGTCCCCAGCTCTAGCACTACAGCTTTACATTTTACATCTTTGGGTCAATAAAAATAGACACAAATGCAAAAATTGTGTGTACATATCTGATTCAGAGAATTCAACTTCTGCATTAAAATGTCCTGTACATTTTAGTTTAGATCAAACATATGCTTGTATTAACTATATGTAAGCCATGTTGAGGGCAGACCCAGAGGCTGTCACAAGCTGCAGCCATATTATGTACTTACAAAACTTTTTCTCTGGAGCCGGGGACTTGTGGAGCCAGCTAGAACAAACCACGCACCTCTGCTGACTGATCGCGCTCATAGATCTGAGCACACGGTTATGCGCATCATCACAGCAGGATGTGACGAATCTCCTCCTCGACCCTCTTCCCCTCTCAGGCTCTCAGTGTCTACTCCAGGCTCCGCCTCCGTCTCATTCTCTCATCCCGGGCTAAAAGCTCCTCTGGCCAGCTAATTTTTTTTTAAATCTGTGCACACTGCTGCTTGCTGCACCAGGGGAGCTCTTAGCCCGGGACATTTAAGGGTAGTTCCGGGACATGGGACATACAGCGCCAGACCGGGGTGGGTGGCAACCCTATGTTGGCCTCCGCCCACTCCAGAATCTGAGATACTTCATCACCAAGGAACTTCTCGTTCCCCCCTGATGGTTGATGTAAGCCACCGAAGATATATTGTCAGATTGGAATCTAATGAACTGGGACGAACCCATAAGTGGCCAAGCCTTCAAGGCATTGAAGACTGCCTGTGTTCCAAAAATTGATCGGGAGGGAGGACTCCTCCTGAGTCCACAACCCTTGTGCGTTCCTGGCACCCCAAACAGCCCCCCATCCGGATAGGCTTTTGTCCGTAGTCACAATCTCCCAGGATGGTCTTAAGAAGCACGTTCCTCGGGACAGATGATCTGGACAGAGCCACCAAGAGAGCGATTCTCTTGACCGGCTGTCTAATACAAATTGTAGAGACAAATCAGAATGATCGCCGTTCCACTGTTGCTGCATGCACAGTTGTAAAGGTCTGAGACGGAACCTGATAAAGGAATGATGTCCATGCAGGACACCATGAGACCAATCAGCTCCATACACTGAGCCACAGAGGGATTCAAGGAGGTCCGGAGGGCAAGACATGCCAAAGTTAGCTTGCAACGTCTCTGGTCTGTTAGAAATATCCTCATGGACATGGAGACATTAAAGCACCCAGGAATTCCACCCAGGTACTTGGGATAAGAGAATTCTTTTCCAAGTTTATCTTCCATCCATGTGATTGAAGAAGACTGAGAAGGGACTTTGAGAATTCTTTCGCAAGACAACAAGATAGTGCTTGCACCAGAATATCGACCAAGTATGGGGCTATTGTAATACCCTGATTTCTGGCAACAGATAGAAGAGCCCCCAGAACCTTCATAAGGATTCTTGGAGCAGTAGCTAGGCCAAACGGAAGGGCAATGAAAAAGTGCTGGTCCTGGAATGCAAACCTCAGGAACTGAAAGTGTTCCCTGTGGATTGGAACATGAAGGTAAGCCTCCTTCAGATCTATAATGGTCATAAACTGGCCTTCCTGAACTAAAGGAAGGATGGTCCTTATCGTCTCCATCTTGAAGGAAGGGACACTGAGAAATTTGTTTAAGCACTTTAGGTCCAGAATTGGGCAGAATGTTCCCTCCTTCTTTGGGACCACGGAAAGGTTTGAATAAAACCCCAAACCTCTTTCTTCAATAAGCACCGGGACAACAAATCCTAAGGAGGATAGGTCCCGAACGCACCCTAGAAAAGCATCCCTCTTTTCTGGTCTGTAGACAGGTTCGAGAGTAGGAATCTGCTCCTGGACGGATAAGATTTGAAGCCTATCTTGTATCCCTCAGTAAGACCTCCAGGACCCAAAGATCCTGTACGTCCCTAAACCAAGCATCTGAAAAACGAGACAGTCTGCCCCCTATACGATCCGATCCCGGATCGGAGGCCGCCCCTTCATGACAATTTGTTTTCTGCGGGCTTCTTATTCTGCTTGGACTTATTCCAGGACTGAGCCGGCTTCCAAGTACTCTTGGGTTGCTCAGGCTTGGAGGAGCATTGTTGTCGTTGGGATTTGTCAGAACAAAAGGAACGAAAATTAGAAGATTGACGTCCCTTAGACTTGTTCTTCTTATCTTGCGGTAGGAAGGCACCCTTGCCTCCGGTAACCGTAGAAATAATGGAGTCCAGGCCTGGACCAAATAAAATCTTTCCCTTGAAGGGAAGAGAAAGGAATCTGGAATTAGAAGTCATATCCGCAGACCAAGACTACAACCAGAGCACCCGGCGGGCTAGGACCGCAAAGCCAGAGGCCTTTGCATTTAGGCGAATAATTTGCATGTTCGCATCACAGATAAAAGAATTAGCAATTCTCAGAGCTTTAATTCTGTCTTAAATATCCTCGAGGGGAGACTGATTTGCATCAGTAGGTAGCTGCTCCGGCAACCGCATCAACTGCAGCCTCCGGTTGAAATAAAAATCCTGTATGTTGAAACATGTTTCTCAGAAAGGTTTCCATTTTCTTATCCATCGGCTCTCTGGACGAAGAATTATCCTCAAGAGGTATAGTAGAACGTTTAGCGTAGAGATAGCACAATCCACCTTAGGAATGGAGCCCCACAAATCCAGTTGACATTCCAGGACAGGGAACAAGTTTTATTTATAAGTAGACGAGGGGGAAAAGGAAGATCCAATTCTTTCCCATTCGTTGCTGAAAATGTTCGCCATTTCAACCAACACAGGAAAAGTCAAAGGAGCTTTCCTGTCTTTGTAAACTCTGTCTAATTTAGGTATCATAGGTTCTTCAGGCAGCGCGGCCTCTGGAACCTCTAATGTAGACAGAACCTCCTTTAATAAAAAAAATGCAAGTGCTCAATCTTAAATCTAAAGGACGGTTCCTCTGCAGCAGGAGGCTTAGACGCTAAGGACTCCGACCCCAAAAGTTCACCCTCTGAAGCTACAGAGGTTAACTCATCATCGGATAACTGGGACATAATAGCTAAATCCGATAAATATTTAGATGACTCTGGGTCAGGAGAGCTATGTTTAAGCATTCTCTTGCTTTTGTTAGAGCGAGGTAATGCACTGAGGGCCGCAGACACCGCCGTTTGTAACTGCGCAGCAAAGTCCGCAGGAAGAAGGCCCCCTCTGGATAGAGGATTAGATGTGCTACAGGGAACTGCATGTGAAGGGGAAAATGCAGCAAGGGTAGTAATCTCACGGGACGCCGAGTCCTGAGAGGTAGACGGCTCAGAGGGACTAATAGGCTTAGCAGGCTTGTCTCCCTTCTTAGACTTTAAGGCATGTGGAACATAATTGAGTGGGGGCGGGAAAACCACTGCCTCCTCACAATATAAACAGGTATGATTTAGTACAGAAGAAGTACCTTCTACCAAGTCAGAGTCCTCCATAGCTCAGGTTATACCCACAGAAGGACACAAATAAAAACTATTTTTTTTTATACTCCCAATGGCTGGGGCACTCACCACCTCCTAGACCCAGACAGTTAACAGAGGAAACACTCTCCTCAGGTTGAAGTTTCAGCCGGAATGGAGGAAATGAACATAGACCACATGCTATGAAATGTACAGCAAGTTAATAGGAGCTGTGCAACACTTTGAAAAACGAAAGTGAAACCTGTTTGTTCCAGCCAAAAACACACAGTCTATCAGCCCAGGGAAAAAAAAGCAAACTTAGCAGCATGTAAATAATTAAAACACTGATTAATTAACCCAAACTGTTCAATAAATCCCCCTCAGAGGATATTAACCCTGGATCCTATCAAGGTATAAAGGAGCCACACTGTGACCCTGTTATAGCGTTTTATGTGTAAAAAATTGAAACAATCTTACCTCCAGGATCCATGCTGTGGAACAGAACACAGCCTCTCAAGTGTGACAGCCTAATAGTAGCGCTCCTGACATGGACTTGAGTGAGATAAAGCAGGCAGTGAAACTCGTCAACACTGATTGCTTAGGAGCTGTTAGCAGTAGTCTGGATGGTTTTGCAGAAAAAAATTCCCTGCATCTCCAGACCCTAACTTTCATCAATACTCTCACTGAGAGGTTGACATGTCTACTTAAAACTCAGTGCTTTCTATTGATGTGATGTCCCAATAAACGAGAATTTAACATTATTTTATGCGGTGCTGCTACCTTTTGTACGTTTGGCATTGATTATGGGGTAGGCGCAGGACCCCTGGAGCGTGCACCAATTTGCAGCAAGTGCAGGGCATATTCTTTCACTTTTCTACTTAAAACTCCAGTCCTATCTCGAAAGGGCAGATACCCTTTTTTCAGGACTCTCCGAATCTTCTGACACTTCTCTGCCACCTCCTATCATGACGAAAGGCAAAGAACGACTGGGGTAATGAGGAAGTGGGAGGGATATTTAAGCCTTTGGCTCGGGTGTCTTTGCCTCCTCCTGGTGGCCAGGTGTTGTATTTCCCAACAGTAAGGAATGAAGCCGTGGACTCTCCCTATCTTATGAAGGTAAACTTTATTAAATATGAATTTTGCATAAATATGATTTTACATGTTTTCATCTACTTGACTGCAAAGGGCTCTAATGCATATATATATATATATATATATATATATATATATATATATATATATATATATATATATATATATATAAATATAAAAGCAGACAAATGGCTTGCACTTGCTGGACTTTTAAAGTACACTTTTAAAGCATGTGCCTTTATTTGTGACGTTTCGGGGGACCGTATCCCCTTCCTCAGACGTCTGAGGAAGGGGATACGGTCCCGAAACGTCACAGCGAGTGCAAGCTATTTGTCTACTTCTATTCATGTTTTTGCATGCACCCTGGCAAGCTGACCTAGTTGTGCGAGTGTTCTCCCGTTGCTCATTATTTATATATATATATATATATATATATATATATATATATATATATATATATATATATACTGTATATATATATATATATAGACAAACACACATATGTATATATGTCTGTAAATACATATATACATATATAAATACATTTGTACACACACACACATACAGTATATATATATATATATATATATATATATATATATATATATACACACATATACATATTTAGACATTTATTGGTATGTATCTTAATGAATATACATCTCATCTTTAGACATGTATATGTATGTATCTCAATGTTAAAGCCCTTTGCCTGCCTTTTTTTTCTTACACCTGAGACCTTATAACATAAGCCCTTATAACTTTTTTGTGCAATATTTTTTTGTAATAGTTTTTATTAGGTGGTGTTATTATGAGTATAATTGTACCAGTTAACCAAAGCTCTGAGGTCGTACTAACCCGAGCCGCTTCAATTTCAATTGCACTTAAGCAATCACATTTACTTTCAACTTGTAATACAAGTGGAAAATCCGACACATGGAAACACCCACGATTAACCCCTTTTCACTCGTGCGTAACTGTTAATGCGCCACTCATCTCTTTATAGGGAATTACATTTTAAAAGGACATGGAAGGAAAACTTAAATGAATTAGAAAAAAACTTTACAATTTATGTGTATTTTCTTAGTTATCTTGGTATGTTTTTTTTTTACAAAGTAGGCCAACCGTGTTTGCAACACTGTATAACATTGTTATACACACTGCTGCCTTATAGTGCTCAAGACAAATGTATTTATACTAACTCAAACTTAAAGGGATATGAAACAGTGTTCCTTTAGTAAACAATAAATAAAAAAAGTTCTGATTTCACATGATTTCTGCAGCAAAAGTTCCGTACTGAGCATGAGCAAGAGAATGACTGGAGCTATAGTAGGAGTCTCCTAGCAAACCACTTAAAATGAAAAACTACTCATTTGCCTTCCTGTAGAGACCACAGCTGCCTTGTGAGGCTGTGACAGGAAGTCAGCTTTATAAAATAAAAAACAAAACAAATAAAAGGTAAAATACATATTGCAATTATTTCTATTATGGTAATCCCACTGATTAGTGTTTTTTATTACAACAATGAAAAAGACTCTTTAAACTTCATAATGCATATTCATAGCAGAGTCTTGCCTCTTTTTTCTACTTACACACACTCCTGCTACAGGGATACAGCATTTACTGATCAGCACTCAGATGTTTATAGGATGAAATATGAAGCAGATATGGAGCAGTGTTGCCCTATGTGTCTGAGGTAAATGGTTACACATATAGCAAAGCATCAGCTTACCAAAGGGTTCCTACACTATAAACCTCACAGACAAACATTTTTTTTTAAAGATCCTTATAAAAAAATGTCATTAAGATTCAATCCTTGAATTATATATATGCATAATATATATAAGCAATATATTGGTGCACTTGAAAATATTTTAAAATCAACTGTAATGGGGGGGAGGAGCCAACTACCGCTGAGATAAGACGCACATTTTCAGAGCTCCTAAAGCATCCTACAATTTTAAAGGTTTTATTATATATTTTGCACATTTTCATTTCACTTTGGTGATCCCTGAAGAGGACTATCTTATTGCTGCCTTAGAGATAGGCTAACAGTGCTAACCATTTTTATGTGGGTCTTGTACTTAATTTCTGCTGACACGCTGCTTGTGTGAAACCATGGCTGCACTTCTACTTAATCAGATGAAGGATCTATTAGATCGCCACAACGAAGCCCTTTTGAATGCAATGGCTGAAGCTTTTAAGCCTCTCACCTCACATACTGATACCCCGAGCATTTCGGCTAAATGTGCAGTGTTGTACCCAGAAAGAGCAAGTACCCCGCGAAAGCCGCCATCTTGGGTGTCAACATCGAAGCATCTCTCACCGCTATATGCCATAAAGGGAGCAGAAAGGAAGTGTGCTGACGATGAGCTACAAACTTTACAACTGAAAGCATCCTGCGGAGCCTCAAGAGAAACACCATTTCTAGATGTATCCCGGAGCACAGCAGAGCGGATTGAGCCACGAGAACTGCAAGGGACTTTTGCCAGCTGGATAACCTACTGGAGCCCCCATGAGGTACTTGATGTACCCCACAAAGCAAAACTCAAGCTGGCGGGTCTCTCAGCTTGTGTGCCGCAGCTGCGTGGAGTCCTCCAGAATTTGCCTACTGTGACAGGTTTGTGGCCACTGTCGAGAGTGTTGCTGCTAGTGCTACGTGCCTCCTCTAGCCTCAGGCAAGGCATAGGTTAATCTGGCCTTTGTTACACTGCTCTTAACGGAAGATATAATTGTGGCTATGGGGAACAGAGAAAGACACAAACTTCTTCAATACGGAGCAGACTGGCCCCGCATGGGGACATATTCTTATTCTTGAACTTACATTTCTAATGATCCTGGCTTTAGTGTTTAGCATTTAATTAAGATCAGAGCCAGAGAAGTGGATGTGGTAGTCAGATACGGGCTGGGTCTGTTTAATTATTATTGCTGTCAACAACTAACCTATCGAGACAACTTCATTCCTCATGTAAGCTGTTTATCATAATAGGCAGTATTAAAGTAATTATTGATGTTGTGGCACCACAGTTCAGTAGATTGGGGCTACAACTCTGCAGAGCACGTTGATGTCTTTAGTTTGCTTATGTTACACAAATTGTTAACCTTATGTTCTACACCCTACTGATGGTTATTTGACAATGGGACAGTGTTCTCTATCACGGCGGAACTTAGAGCTGATGACCCACTAGTACATTCTATGCTGATTGCCTCGCCTTCCTTACAGAGTGCTGCATTTTGTCTCTCTGGTGTGGGCTGTGATATCATTTCTCACACGGTGGGGATCAACCTGACTTATGCAAATGGTTATTCGCTTAGAAAATGTTTTCTGCAGTTTATTTATGACCAAAAATGTTAGTGTGTGGATGTCACCTACATATTATGTTGTATATGCCTTACCTTTTTCAAGATTCTTGGCGGGCACTATGGTCAGACGGGTTCATAGACACCTCATGTACCTACTAAACTTCTCCTAGTTAGCGTAACTTCAGCCCTCAATTCTATTTAATATTATGCAGTTAATGTACACTGAGTCCTTGGAAGAATTTCCATGTTCACACTAGTGCAGGTTTGTGCTGCTAGCGGCCGGAGCAGCATAGCTTTATAAGACTTCCTAGCAGGACATGGGGATTGTGGCTGGGTTAGGCCCTGAACATACTAGTTTCCTATTCCTTCACATGACATGGTACACATTCTTCACCCAGATTACAGGAGCCCTCTAGGGTAGTTTTTTTCTTATTTATTTTTCTATCTTTTTTGTACTTAACAATTGCTAATGCTCATGCACAACTAGTATGACCTCTGGAGCTCACTGTCTCACATTCCTTTGCAGGTGGCCTCTTGGCATCTAATTTTCATGTAGAGTTGCTACCGACCCTTAGCCATATAAGATAGATTTAATTGGTTAATCCCTTATTACCTATCTCTATCAACTTGAGACACAAGCATAGTTATTATATCTGTTTTGACATATCATCTACATACCTAGCTTTATGGAATTAAGTAATTTTTGATGATGCTTTGTAAAGTGATTAGAAATTATAACTCTAGAGTAGGATCATATTCAGATTACACACATAGTCATATCGTCTGTTAACTTCAAACCAGGACTAGTTAGCTACTTTCCACTCTCTATACACGTAAGGCGTCCTGATATACTCTGTCACCTATATTTAAGCTATCACCTTCTCCCTCCTCACAATTAATGTGTCACCTAACTTGGGTGAACTAACCAAGCGGTTTTTCTCGACTATACCGCACCCCAAACCCTTTTATGTTATATAACACACTATATTGTTTATACATCGCAAAAATTGTCTTTTATATAACACTCTATATTGTTTATACATCGCAAAAATTGTCTTACTAAATTATTAGCTACCAGTTGTAACATTATAAAAACGTAAAATCTGAGGTGAATGTTAAAAGTTCCACAAGTGATCTCTTCTATTTTAGGCAGCCTTCTACAAACGTCAATTTTCCCTTTCCATGGTTTGCGGCCCAAGAGTGGCCTCCTACTTTTGCACAGAAGGCTTCAAAGCTCATAGGCACCTATATATTGTGTCTTTCAATAGTACAATTGAGGTCGTTCTGTTAACCTTGGTTTATGCAGCCTATAATGTAAATTGTATATGATACCCTGTTATTGTCAATTTTTGTAGATGACTGTATAATGCTTAATTGTTTAATTTGTTTGACGACACATTTCCCTCAATAAAAATATATAAAAAAAAAAAAAAGAACTGCAACACAGTTAAAGGAAAATGCTAATACAATAAATAAAAAATATATAATGACAAAATAAAAAAAAAATAAAAAAAAAAATAAATAAATAAAATCAACTGTAATTATTTTATTAAAAAATGGTACACGACACAGCTGTCAAAAAGCTGGCAACACAGCGCACAAGAACAACAAAGCTCCAGCATGGCGGTGGCAAGTATGAAGATGCAGAGCTTCACCAACAGGTACCTATAAAGTCTTAAAATATGGAACATATCGTATGGTGAGTTGTGACCATTCTGTTGAAGTTGTGCCAAGCAGTTTACTGTCACTTAATGCCCCTTTAACAGTGTAAAGGTCTTTACTACCAACCCTAGAAGTCAGACACTTTACTCGACTATGATGTTTAGATACTTAAAGGGACACTCAAGTCAAAATTAAACTTTCATTTTTCAGATAGAGCATGCAATTTTAAACAACTTTCCAAATTACTTCCATTAAAAAAAGTGCAGTCTTTTTATATTTGAGCATGTGCAAGAATTCACAGACTAAGCGTATATGCATTTGTGATTGGCTGATGGCTGTCACATGGTACGTGTATGCATTTGAGATTGGATGATGGCTGTTACATGGTACAGGGGAGTGGAAAAAGACATCACTTTAAAAAATGTCAGAAAACATCTACTATTTATTTGAAGTTCAGACTAAGGGGCATATTTATTAAAGGCCTGTCGGACATTGCGGATCATGTCTGTCAAACCTCACTGAATGCGGAGAGCAATACGCTCTCCGTATTCAGCATTGCCCCAGCAGCTCTTGTGAGCTGCTGGTGCAACGCCACCCCCTGCAGATTCCCGGCCAATCGGCCATCAGCAGGGGGTGTCAATTGGTGGCGATGTCTGTCCGCATGCTCAGAGCAGGCAGATAGGTTATGGAGCAGCAGTCTTTAGACCGTTGCTTCATAACTGGTGTTTCTGGCGAGTCTGAAGGCTCGCCAGAAACATGGGCCCTCAAGCTCCATCCGGAGCTTGATAAATATGCCCCTAAGTGCTATTGCATTGTCTTTTTATCATGCATTTGTTGATTATGCACATCTACTGTGTTGACTGGTCCTTTAAAATTGGGGTCATCCTATAGGTAGGTGAAAATACTTAAAGGGACAGTCTACACCAAAAATGTTATTGTTTAAAAAGATAGATTATCCCTTTATTACCCATTTCCCAGTTTTGCATAACCAACACAGTTATATTAATACACTTTTTACCACTGTGATTACCTTGTATCTAAGCTCTGCAGACTGCCCTCTTATCTCAGTGCTTTGTCGGACATGCAGTTTAGCCAATCAGTGCAGACTCCTAAATAACTCCACGGGAGTGCGCACAATGTTATCTAATATGGCACACATGAACTAGTACTGTCTAACTGTGAAAAACTTTCAAAATGCTTTGCTCTAAGAGGCGGGTTTCAACGGTTTAGAAATCAGTTTGAGCCTACCTAGGTTTAGCTTTTCAAAAATACCACCAAGGGAACAAAGAAAATTTAATGATAAAAGTCAATTCGAAAGTTGTTTAAAATTGCATGCCCTATCTGAATCATGAGAGTTTCATTTTGACTAGACTGTCCCTTTAAAGGAAAAGTAATTGCTTAGGAAGTTTTTGATATCTATTCTTTTTTTTCTAAATTAATATACACCCTCCCTCTCAGGCTTTTCTAATCACCTTTTTTATACTGAAAGAAAAAAACTTGGATGTAGATCTAGTAGCTTACAGTGGGTGGAGGCTAGGGGATTATGTACAGTCATATTATATGACAGCAAGTTTATATCAGGCTTTGAGGAACATCATTTTATTCCAGTTCATTATGCCAATTGTTTGTAAGAGATGAACACAACATCAAATGCTATCTCCATTTGATTATTGTGAAATATCCAAATTGTTTATATAAACCGCATATTCAATTATCTCACAAGCCAGTTAAATATCATTGTACTTTCTGGGAAATAATCCATATTCAGCTTGCTCTCAAGAGAGTGACTTTAAATACCTCAGCTAATATCACAGTTGGCACAAAGTTGTAGATTAGTTTAATTTTGATTACGCTACTGAAACCGGTTTGTACTTTATAAATACCTAATAAAAGCAAAATAAACACATTAAAGGGAAACTGAACCCAAATTTTTTCTTTCATGATTCAGATAGATCATACAATTTAACCCTTTAAGTGCTAATGATGACTCTGAGCCGTCACAGAGTTTCCCACTCTGGTGCTAATGACGGCTCAGAGTCGTCACTAACTTTCTCTCACCTTGAGGGAGATCTGGGGGCTCCCACCCCGGCGATCGCGCCTGTAGAGTGACAGGCATCGCCGGGGCTTCCTGTTTTGCGTGGTGATGTCACACGCAATAACGTGATGACGTCACTGCGCAACTTTATTTATACTTAACAATGTTAAGTATAGGAGCAGGGGGCATGCTGCTTAGAAGCCTGTATCTCAGGCATCTAAGCAGCTACAGACCCCCAAGACCCACCATTGGAAAGGTAACCACCTAACCTTTCCAACAGTGTAAGTCTTGGGGTCTGGAAAAAAGAAAAAGTTACAAAAAAATTGTTTAAAAATATTTAGCACCCAGGTGGGAAAGTGCTTAGCACTCAAAGGGTTAAGCAACTTTCTAATTTACTCCTATTATGATTTTTTCTTCGTTCTCTTGCTATCTTTATTTGAAAAAGAAGGCAACTAAGCTTTTTTCTTGGTTCAGGACTCTGGACAGCACTTTTTTATTGGTGGATGAATGTATCCACCAATTAGCAAGGACAACCCAGGTTGTTCACCAAAAATGGGCCGGCATCTAAACTTACATTCTTGCATTTCAAATAAAGATACCAAGAGAATAAAAAAAAATTGATAATAGGAGTAAATTAGAAAGTTGCTTAAAATGTCATGCTCTATCTGAATCACGAAAGAAAAAAATTGGGTTCAGTGTCTCTTTAATAAATACATAAATAAATATCAGGTTGTGATAACTGGAAATTTTACAACAGCTCTGTAGTTCTTGTTTCCTACAAACATCCCCATAAATCGTCATGGAAGGGTTAAAACAAAATACCTGTTTATTGTTACAAAGAACAGATAAAATGTAGAGTTATTAATTATGTCTTTATCATGATTTTGTATTCAATAAGATCTAACTTGTCACTTCCCACTGTTCTTTCCACTCACAATTCTGGACCAGGGCAAATGACCCGGTTTTAAGAGACTGCCCCAGATCCACTCAATATCTATTTTGTCACAACATGACACGCTCAGCCCAGCCCAGGACCTAGCAAAATTTAGTCTGTTCCACTGTGGCCTTGCCCACTGAATGCTCTCAAGCTTTCTCCTGTTTGTAAACCACTGCTCATCTACTTTGTGTTGTTCCTTTGTTAATAAAGATTAAAACAAATTACAAATCACCTCCTAACATTATGATTATAAAATGCAAAGCAAGTATATTGCATTTATAGAGAAGAACATTAGACAACACACTTTTAAAAAGCTTCCATATCTCTACTATGCATGAAGTTTTGGAAAGGAATAAAACAACTTTCTCACTAAGGGCCTCATGACATAAAACTCTCAGCTCAGGTGAAATCCCTCCAGCATTTCAAGATCCCACACGAAAATGCCCAGTGCAATATAGCATCACATGACATCAGAGTTCTGCTGCATTTACTTTTTTAATTTTATATTACTTTACACTTAAGAGTTAGTCTTTTTATTAAATTTAAGCTTTGCACTTTTTCTTTAGTATTTTAATTTAGATTCTGTATACAGCAGTGCATTTAGAATTGTGATTTACCAAATTCTGATTATACTTTGACAGTTTTATTTTATTATCGAGCAAATACAAAGTGCAATGTAATTTATAAAAGATACACAGAAATATACAAAGTATGGTCCTTATTTGTTAAAGTAAGGTAAAGTAAGAAACTTTCAAAACAATCAGAATTTGTAAAATCACGAATGCATCTAAATTTAAATTCATTAAAGGGACAGTCTACACCAGAATTTTTATTGTTTAAAAAGATAGATAATCCTTTTATTACCCATTCCCTAGTTTTTTTTTAACCAACACAGTTATATAAATACACTTTTTACCTCTGTGATTACCCTGTATCTAATCCTCTGCAAACTGCCCCCTTATTTCAGTACTTTTGACAGACATGCATTTTAGCCATTCAGAGCTGGCTCACTGGAACTCCACGTGCGTGAGCACAGTGTTATCTATATGACACACATGAACTAACACCCTCTAGTGGTGTGAAAAACCTGTCAAAATGCCCTGAAAGAAAAGGCGGCCTTCAAGGGCTTAGAAATTAGCATATGAACCTCCTAGGTTTAGCTTTCAACTAAGAATATCAAGAGAATAAAGCAAAATTGGTGCTAAAAGTAAATTGGAAAATTGTTTAAAATTACACTCTCTATCTCAATCATAAAAGTTTATTTTGGACTCGACTGTCCCTTTAAATACATAAGAGAAAGTTCAAAGCTTAAATGTAATAATACTGAAAGGACCCAATCTGAAGTGTAAAGTAATTTAAAACACTAAGAACAAAATGTAAATGTAACAAAACTGTCATGTCATGCAGTGCTATATTGCACTTAAAGGGACACTGAACCCAAATGTTTTGTTTCGTGATTCAGATAGAGCATGAAATTTTAAGCAACTTTCTAATTTACTCCTATTATCAAATTTTCTTCATTCTCTTGGTATCTTTATTTGAAATGCAAGAATGTAAGTTTAGATGCCAGCCCCTTTTTGTTGAACAACTTGGGTTGTCCTTGCTGATTGGTGGATAAATTCATCCACCAATAAAAAATTGCTGTCCATAGTACTGAAGCAAAAAAAAGCTTAGATGCCTTCCTTTTCAAATAAAGATAGCAAGAGAACGAAGAAAAATTGATGATAGGAGTAAATTAGAAAGTTGCTTTAAATTGCATGCTCTATCTGAATCACACAATAAAATTTGGGTTCAGTGCCCCTTTAATTTGTCTCTCCTTCACATACAGAAATGCAGGGCACGCCCCTTGGAGAAGTATGACAAAATAATCCTGTCCACAATCTTGTGAGATTGAGATTTCTCGCAGTGGTAGAGGATTATTTAGACAATTTCATCTGAGCAGAGAGTTTTATGGGAGCCATCTCTCATCTCTCTGGGACTTCCAGGTTCTGCCCTTTTTCTTATAGCATTCAATGAGTTCAGCCCTTGTGAAGTCTGCAATATCACCAAGCAGGAGAATATTGCATCATCAGGCCCTAAATCACTATTAAAAATTAAAGGGTCAGGGGCGGAGTCTGGCCATGCTGGTGAATGGCCGCTAAACCTTGAAGCTCTGAGCCAGCACTAGACTCATTCAGAATGATAGTCAGATAAGAGTCACTTTTTTCGATCTACATTACCAGACAAGAAATCCCACTGATACCAGGAATGTTTACATACCACATTGGAGACCTTTGGGGATAATTTTGAAGCAGTTTACCCTCTCACGGAGACCCGCGGCCGCCATCTTGGCCGACTTCAAGCTGAAACAGAACCGCTATCGCTCGCACATACTTGGTGTCCTTTGCTTCAGGGAACAGAGGTATGATAGCCGCAAGCATTCAAATACACGACCGCTAAGCAGAAATCATAACACTAATGCCGCTTGCCCTATTCAGAGCATAACATATAAGACAAGTACAACGTGGCATATTACCAAAATGCCGTATACACATAACCCTACTTCTTGGAAATAACAGGATATTAAGATGAAGAATTAGACTATGGGATAGAAGGCAGGCAGAGCAAGAAATTACTCACGATATATCAGAGGAGCTCTTAACTCCGTTCTCAAAATCTGCCGCCATAACGTATACAGAACACGTCACTAACACCTTCTAACTCAAGAATCCTTGCTGGATGGCAAAGTTGATTAACTGAATATAGCAGGTTAATAATGGTTATATTTGGCACCATATTAACTACACCCCTCAGAAGCAAATAAGGCGACCTGCAGAATCTGAATATAGCTCCCTATCTACATCATAAATATCATGTCTAGAAGGTCTGTTAGGCCTGATAAGGTACAGAAAGGGCAAACCTCTACCATTAAATCTGTTAGCAGTTTCTTCCAAGGAGCACTATCCCCTAATCTATCTCACACAGATCAGCCCCTATCTACAACAATCAGCTCTGAAGAGCCCTCTTTAACAACAACCATGTCTGATGACTGTATAAAAGAACTCAGAGATAACATAGCTAATATGCCCACAAAAGCAGACTTTGACGCACTTAAAGCATTGATCACTACTGAACTGGTTCATATGAAAAAAGACATAAAGGACCTGGGGCACCGCATGGAATATGTGGAAGACTCACAGGATTCTCTAAGTACAATGTACGATAACCTATCTACATATGCCAATGTATCTAATTCACAAATCGAAACTCTGCAAGACAAAGTAGAAGATTTGGACAATAGGGGGAGGCGGAATAATATACGCATAAGAGGCATACCAGAAGCTATTACTTTTAGCGAACTTCATCAATATTTACAAGGTTTTTTCAAGTTTATTCTTCAAAACCCGCAAGCCCCAGACTTAGAACTGGAAAGAGCCCACAGAGCCCTCAGACCTCCGCCTCCCCCAGGGTCCCCACCCAGAGATGTTATCTTAAAATTTCTACGCTTTAATGACAAGGAGAAGATATGGCTACAATCTAGAAAATCCCAAAATATTATGTACCTGGACCATTCACTCCAAGTGTATCTGGATCTGAGCCCAACCACAGTTCAAAAACGCAAAGATGTGCGCTTCATCACTAAAGCCCTACAAGAAAGATCTATAAAATATAGATGGGGTTTCCCATTTAGCATATATATCTCACATGAAGGTCATTCCTACACTTACAAGACACCGGAGGACTTGGACATGCTTTCTAAGGCCCTAAATATCAAGTTCCAAATGCCCAGGATCACAGATGTATCAATAAAAGGCCTTAACACCGAGAGTCAAGCGACAAGCAAAGCCAAGAACTTAAGTTGGACAAAAGTTTCGTACAAGAAAAGCAGTGTTAAAGCTACAACATCACAAGCAGATCAACAGATGGACTCTGCGACCTGATTATTCCCTCTTCGTCCAAAATGGGTGAGATCTTTACAGTTATAGCTAATTTTTGCATTTACAGGTTATATTGATATTTGTTGAACTTAGCTTTCACAAAGACAGTTCCTATGTAGTTGGGTTACACAATATAAACTACTTAAATGACTTTGGACATGGTTTCTGTCTTGGAAGAAATGGAACTTGACTTTTCAGACAAACTAAGGGTGCCTAACCCTTTTCCCCTATATAGAATCCTCTGCTCCTTGAGTTTTAAACCAGCATATAACAACAAGGGGCCCCATTAAGGTTATGCTGGTACTGTTTATCTATCTCTTATCTCATTATATATGTCTACAAATAATGGAGTCTAAGCTGCGCACTCCTCACTCCACTTGTCATGTCCTATGACATATCCATGGTTTATTGTTTTGTTTATTGTTATTGTTATTGTTGTATAATTTTGTTATACTATCAGTTGAAATTATTGTTTTGTTCCACAGCCATCACACAATGTCACTACAAATTTTTTGTATATATGCTCTTGGCCCTGATATATGTTCATGTGCCCATAGGTTTACCAACATATTTATGGCGGGTTTTGATGTATGCTGAGATCAACCATTGCAACCCCATAATGTTACTAAAGAGTCTAACTAGAAATCACCCCCATGTCTCAGTCAAGTAAATGCTTAAAATTTATAACAACTAACGCCAAAGGGTTAAACAGCCCACATAAACGTAACATAGCCATCCGAGACATAATACGCCGCAAAGGCGATGTCATTTTTATGCAAGAGACACATTTTTTGTCAGGTAAAGACCCAAAGACTTTCTCGTATAAATTTGGGGATGCACATTATGCCTCTAACTCTATAAAAACTAATGGGGTTGCCATTCTAATTAAGAGGGGGATTCCCTTCACCCTTATCAAAAAAATTAAAGATAAATCGGGAAGGTTTCTTATTATAATAGGCAAATTGGTGAACACTATGGTCACCCTGGTAAATGTATATTCTCCCAATCTGAAACAAGATGTTTTTTTTAAGCATCTTACTAACATGATTCTTGAAGTAGCAAAAGGAGTTATTATCATGGGCGGGGATTTTAACCTCACATTGAACCCAAACTGGGATAATTCAAACGGTCTGTCCTCTGTACCCCACAAAGTTATTAACTCAGTGAAACAAAACCTGAAAGACCTTACTGTACACGATGCATGGAGAATCACACATCAAGAAACCAGAGAATACACTTTTTACTCTAACCCACACCGTAGACACTCTCGGCTTGACTATTTTATGCTAGATGTCACCAACCTTTCAAGAGTAACTAAAATTGAGATCTCACCTAATGCATGGTCTGACCATGCCATGGTTGAATGTACTTTGGAATGGTCACATACCCCCATGCACCAGTATATCTGGAGAATGGATGACACAATGCTGACAGACCCGATCGCTACTGAAAGAATTGGTAAGGTAATAGAAGAATATTTCCTTTTTAATAACGACAATGACTTTGACAGCAGATTAACATGGGAAGCACACAAGGCGGTAGTTAGAGGGGAGATGATTAGTATTAGATCTCACCAAGATAAACTTGCTAGAAAATTACTGGAAGACACACTTAATGAGCTTAGTATTCTAGAAACACAGAGAGGTCTTGACCAGACGGACCTGACAATAACACAAAACATTGCTAACTGTAAATCACGCATTAATGACATGCTACATGCAGAATGTAAAAATCAAGCATTCAAATTACAACAAAAGTACTTTGAAAATGACAATAAGAGTAGCTCCCTTTTCGCAAGAAAACTAAAGCGGAAGTCGAATAAGAGATTTATCCTATCCATTAACAATAATGAGGGGAAGAAAGTTTACACATCTCAACAGATTGCCAACTCCTTTAGGGAATACTATAAGAACTTATATAACCTTACTCCCACATTACCAAACCCCCTAACAGAACAGAAACACAAATCCACTTTGATAGAGAAATACTTAGACAACATTAGCCTCCCAAAAATTAGCCCAGACCAGCAGGGTTCTTTGAGTAAGCCAATTGATCAATCTGAAATACTCGCAGTTATAAAAGACCTCCCTAATGGTAAGACACCAGGGCCGGACGGTTATACGAACGGCTACTATAAAACTTATAGAATGCTGCTGGTTCCACACTTACAGAAACTTTTTAATAAGATATCCGAAACTGACCCTTTCTCATCCTCGGCATTAGAAGCACATATAGTAGTCCTACCCAAGCCCGGAAAAACCCCAGACCGAGTAGAAAACTTTAGACCTATTTCTCTACTTAATTCGGATATTAAGATTTATGCGAAACTTATGGCAAATAGGCTATCCCAAGTGTTGCCAAGTATCATAGACGGAGATCAGGTGGGTTTCATACAACACAGAGAAGCACGCGACAACACTGTGAGGGCCTTACATATCCTGAACTATATTAACCATACTAACCAACCATCAGCGATAGTGTCAACGGACGCGGAAAAAGCGTTCGACCGCGTCTGTTGGCACTTCATGAGAGCCACCCTGGAGAGGTTTGGAATGGGATCATACTTCATATCTAAAATTATGGCCCTGTACAGCTCCCCAGTAGCCAAAATTAGAGTTAACGGAATACTATCTACCCCGTTCCAGATATCTAACGGTACTCGACAAGGGTGCCCCCTATCCCCACTCCTTTTTGCATGCGTTATAGAGACACTGGCCTGTACTATTAGAAAAAACGATACAATCCCCGGAATCCACATACACGACACCACACATAAATTACTACTATACGCGGATGATGTTTTATTTTTCCTACCAGACCCTGTCACCTCAGTACCCCGCTTGATGACAGAATTCGATACGTTCTTTCACGCTTCAAATTTCCTTATTAATAACACTAAATCGGAGATGCTCATGGTACACGGTGACCCTGATTATCTAAACCGCCTTAAGCAAACATGCCCCTTTCGGGTACATACAAAAAACCTAAAATATCTAGGCATCTACATAGCAACAACCAACCAGGAAATGTTTAGGGCTAACTATGATGCTCTACAGAGGATCATCACAGCCGATCTCTCTTCCTGGAGATCTAAAAGAATTTCATGGTTGGACCGGATACACTCGATCAAAATGAACATACTTCCTAGGGTATTATACTTGTTACAAACACTCCCCATCCCCCTGCCTAAAGACTTCATATCCTCATTACAGAATAAAATCTTTGACTTTATATGGGATAAAAAGAAAGCGAGAATTAACAAGACAATTATGTGCTTACCCGTAGAAGAAGGAGGACTGGGAGTCCCTAACTTAAAGAAATACAGACATGCAGTTTTTTTGCAAAGAGTTGTAGACTGGTTTAGAAACTATGAGACTAAGAAGTGGGTAGTGTTAGAACACGACATAGCAGGAAAATCACATATGGGAACGATATGCTGGCAATCAACTCCATACCTGACCCCAGCCTTCAAACAGAATGACATATTAACGGAAACCCTATCAATATGGAAGGAAATATTGAGGGAATACCCAAACATTACTTCACAATTTTCTCCACTCACTCCTCTTACAGAAAACCCCGAAATACCTATTGGCCTCTTACAAAAAATTAAATGCACAGATCGACCCCTAAGGGCTTTATTGTTATTACATTTGGGAGATGAGACAAGACTATTCACTCTAAACGAGTTGGTGGAGAGGGGCCTGACCTTCTTTAGGTGTTGGTTTACTCTCCGCCAATGTCACTCTTACATATTCAAACACCCTGATAAACTTAACCTGCTAAGAACCCTCACACCCTTCGAATCCCTGTGTCACACAGATTCCCCCGCTGGAAAAACATAATTTATGCTTACCTGATAAATTCCTTTCTTCTGTTGTGTGATCAGTCCACGGGTCATCATTACTTCTGGGATATAACTCCTCCCCAACAGGAAATGCAAGAGGATTCACCCAGCAGAGCTGCATATAGCTCCTCCCCCCTACGTCAGTCCCAGTCATTCGACCAAGAATCAACGAGAAAGGAGTAACCAAGGGTGAAGTGGTGACTGGAGTATAATTTAAAAAATATTTACCTGCCTTAAAACAGGGCGGGCCGTGGACTGATCACACAACAGAAGAAAGGAATTTATCAGGTAAGCATAAATTATGTTTTCTTCTGTTATGTGTGATCAGTCCACGGGTCATCATTACTTCTGGGATACCAATACCAAAGCAAAAGTACACGGATGACGGGAGGGATAGGCAGGCTCATTATACAGAAGGAACCACTGCCTGAAGAACCTTTCTCCCAAAAATAGCCTCCGAAGAAGCAAAAGTGTCAAATTTGTAAAATTTGGAAAAAGTATGAAGCGAAGACCAAGTTGCAGCCTTGCAAATCTGTTCAACAGAGGCCTCATTCTTAAAGGCCCAAGTGGAAGCCACAGCTCTAGTGGAATGAGCTGTAATTCTTTCAGGAGGCTGCTGTCCAGCAGTCTCATAGGCTAAACGTATTATGCTACGAAGCCAAAAAGAGAGAGAGGTAGCAGAAGCTTTTTGACCTCTCCTCTGTCCAGAATAAACGACAAACAGGGAAGAAGTTTGGCGAAAATCTTTAGTTGCCTGCAAGTAGAACTTGAGGGCACGAACTACATCCAGATTGTGTAGAAGACGTTCCTTCTTTGAAGAAGGATTTGGACACAAGGATGGAACAACAATCTCTTGATTGATGTTCCTGTTAGTGACTACCTTAGGTAAGAACCCAGGTTTAGTACGCAGAACTACCTTGTCTGAGTGAAAAATCAGATAAGGGGAATCACAATGTAAGGCTGATAACTCAGAGACTCTTCGAGCCGAGGAAATAGCCATTAAAAACAGAACTTTCCAAGATAACAATTTTATATCAATGGAATGAAGGGGTTCAAACGGAACACCCTGTAAAACGTTAAGAACTAAGTTTAAACTCCATGGCGGAGCAACAGCTTTAAACACAGGCTTGATCCTAGCTAAAGCCTGACAAAAAGCCTGGACGTCTGGATTTTCTGACAGACGCCTGTGTAACAAGATGGACAGAGCTGAAATCTGTCCCTTTAATGAACTAGCTGATAAACCCTTTTCTAAACCTTCTTGTAGAAAAGACAATATCCTAGCGATCCTAACCTTACTCCAGGAGTAACCTTTGGATTCGCACCAGTATAGGTATTTCCGCCATATTTTATGGTAAATCCTTCTGGTAACAGGCTTCCTAGCCTGTATCAGGGTATCAATAACCGACTCAGAAAAACCACGTTTTGATAAAATCAAGCGTTCAATTTCCAAGCAGTCAGCTTCAGAGAAGTTAGATTTTGATGTTTGAATGGACCCTGTATCAGAAGGTCCTGTCTTAGAGGTAGAGACCAAGGCGGACAGGATGACATGTCCACTAGATCTGCATACCAAGTCCTGCGTGGCCATGCAGGCGCTATTAGAATTACTGATGCTCTCTCCTGTTTGATTTTGGCAATCAATCGAGGAAGCAGCGGAAAGGGTGGAAACACATAAGCCATCCCGAAGTTCCAAGGTGCTGTCAAAGCATCTATCAGAACCGCTCCCGGATCCCTGGATCTGGACCCGTAGCGAGGAAGTTTGGCGTTCTGGCGAGACGCCATGAGATCTATCTCTGGTTTGCCCCAACGTCGAAGTATTTGGGCAAAGACCTCCGGATGAAGTTCCCACTCCCCCGGATGAAAAGTCTGGCGACTCAAGAAATCCGCCTCCCAGTTCTCCACTCCCGGGATGTGGATTGCTGACAGGTGGCAAGAGTGAGACTCTGCCCAGCGAATTATCCTTGATACTTCCATCATTGCTAGGGAGCTTCTTGTCCCTCCCTGATGGTTGATGTAAGCTACAGTCGTGATGTTGTCCGACTGAAACCTGATGAACCCCCGAGTTGTTAATTGGGGCCAAGCCAGAAGGGCATTGAGAACTGCTCTCAATTCCAGAATGTTTATTGGAAGGAGACTCTCCTCCTGATTCCATAGTCCCTGAGCCTTCAGAGAATTCCAGACAGCGCCCCAACCTAGTAGGCTGGCGTCTGTTGTTACAATTGTCCAGTCTGGCCTGCTGAATGGCATTCCCCTGGACAGGTGTGGCCGATAAAGCCACCATAGAAGAGAATTTCTGGTCTCTTGATTCAGATTCAGAGTAGGGGACAAATCTGAGTAATCCCCATTCCACTGACTTAGCATGCACAATTGCAGCGGTCTGAGGTGTAGGCGTGCAAAAGGTACTATGTCCATTGCCGCTACCATTAAGCCGATCACCTCCATGCATTGAGCTACTGACGGGTGTTGAATGGAATGAAGGACACGGCATGCATTTTGAAGCTTTGTTAACCTGTCTTCTGTCAGGTAAATCTTCATTTCTACAGAATCTATAAGAGTCCCCAAGAATGGAACTCTTGTGAGAGGAAAAAGAGAACTCTTCTTTTCGTTCACTTTCCATCCATGCGACCTTAGAAATGCCAGAACTAACTCTGTATGAGACTTGGCAGTTTGAAAGCTTGAAGCTTGTATTAGAATGTCGTCTAGGTACGGAGCTACCGAAATCCCTCGCGGTCTTAGTACCGCCAGAAGGGCACCCAGAACCTTTGTGAAGATTCTTGGAGCCGTAGCCAATCCGAATGGAAGAGCTACAAACTGGTAGTGCCTGTCTAAGAAGGCAAACCTTAGATACCGGTGATGATCTTTGTGGATCGGTATGTGAAGGTAAGCATCTTTTAAATCCACTGTGGTCATGTACTGACCCTCTTGGATCATGGGTAAGATTGTCCGAATAGTTTCCATTTTGAACGATGGAACTCTTAGGAACTTGTTTAGAATCTTTAAATCTAAGATTGGCCTGAAAGTTCCCTCTTTTTTGGGAACCACAAACAGGTTTGAGTAGAACCCTTGTCCTTGTTCCGACCGCGGAACCGGATGGATCACTCCCATTAATAACAGATCTTGTACACAGCGTAGAAACGCTTCTTTCTTTATCTGGTTTGTTGACAACCTTGACAGATGAAATCTCCCTCTTGGGGGAGATAATTTGAAGTCTAGAAGGTATCCCTGAGATATGATCTCTAGTGCCCAGGGATCCTGAACATCTCTTGCCCAGGCCTGGGCGAAGAGAGAAAGTCTGCCCCCCACTAGATCCGGTCCCGGATCGGGGGCTCTCGGTTCATGCTGTCTTTGGGGCAGCAGCAGGTTTCCTGGCCTGCTTGCTCTTGTTCCAGGACTGGTTAGGCTTCCAGCCTTGCCTGTAACGAGCAACAGCTCCTTCCTGTTTTGGTGCAGTGGAGGTTGATGCTGCTCCTGTTTTGAAATTCCGAAAGGGACGAAAATTAGACTGTCTAGCCTTAGCTTTGGCTTTGTCTTGAGGTAGGGCGTGGCCCTTACCTCCTGTAATGTCAGCGATAATTTCTTTCAAACCGGGCCCAAATAAAGACTGCCCTTTGAAAGGAATATTAAGTAATTTGGACTTAGAAGTAACATCAGCTGACCAGGATTTTAGCCACAGCGCCCTACGTGCCTGTATGGCGAATCCTGAGTTCTTAGCCGTAAGTTTGGTTAAATGTACTACGGCCTCCGAAATGAAAGAATTAGCTAGTTTAAGGACTCTAAGCCTGTCCGTAATGTCGTCTAGCGTAGATGAACTAAGGTTCTCTTCCAGCGACTCAATCCAAAATGCTGCCGCAGCCGTAATCGGCGCGATACATGCAAGGGGTTGCAATATAAAACCTTGTTGAACAAACATTTTCTTAAGGTAACCCTCTAATTTTTTATCCATTGGATCTGAAAAAGCACAGCTATCCTCCACCGGGATAGTGGTACGCTTAGCTAAAGTAGAAACTGCTCCCTCCACCTTAGGGACCGTTTGCCATAAGTCCCGAGTGGTGGCGTCTATTGGAAACATCTTTCTAAAAATTGGAGGGGGTGAGAACGGCACACCGGGTCTATCCCACTCCTTAGTAACAATTTCAGTTAGTCTCTTAGGTATAGGAAAAACGTCAGTACTCGCCGGTACCGCAAAGTATTTATCCAATCTACACAGTTTCTCTGGTATTGCAACGGTGTTACAATCATTGAGAGCTGCTAAGACCTCCCCTAGTAATACACGGAGGTTCTCCAATTTAAATTTAAAATTTGAAATATCTGAATCCAATCTGTTTGGATCAGAACCGTCACCTACAGAATGAAGCTCTCCGTCCTCATGCTCTGCGAGCTGTGACGCAGTATCAGACATGGCCCTAGTATTGTCAGCGCACTCTGTTCTCACCCCAGAGTGATCACGCTTGCCTCTTAGTTCTGGTAATTTAGACAAAACTTCAGTCATAACAGTAGCCATATCTTGTAATGTTATCTGTAATGGCCGCCCAGATGTACTAGGCGCCATAATATCACGCACCTCCCGGGCGGGAGATGCAGGTACTGCCGCGTGAGGCGAGTTAGACGGCATAACTCTCCCCTCGCTGTTTGGTGAAATTTGTTCACATTGTACAGATTGACTTTTATTTAAAGTAGCATCAATACAGTTAGTACATAAATTTCTATTGGGCTCCACCTTGGCATTGGAACAAATGACGCAGATATCTTCCTCTGAGTCAGACATGTTTAACACACTAGCAATAAACTTGCAACTTGGTTATAATCTTTTTTAGCAAAAACGTACTGTGCCTCAAAGAGGTACTAAACGATTAAATGACAGTTGAAATAATGAACTGAAAAACAGTTATAGCATCAAACTTTAAAACAACACAACTTTTAGCAAAGGTTTGTTCCCATTAGTAAAATAACAATAATTAAATTTTACATAAAAATTACAGAGCAACGTTTTTATTCACAGTCAATATAAAATTCTCACAGCTCTGCTGAGAGAATCTACCTCCCTCCAAAGAAGTTTGAAGACCCCTGAGATCTGTCAGAGATGAACCGGATCATGCAGGAAATATAAGAGTAACTGACTGGAATTTTTTGATGCGTAGCAAAGAGCGCCAAAAACGGCCCCTCCCTCTCCCACACAGCAGTGAAGAGAATCGAAACTGTCACAATTAAAAGCAAACAACTGCCAAGTGGAAAATAATGCCCAAATATTTATTCACACAGTACCTCAGCAATGTAAACGATTCTACATTCCAGCAAAAACGTTTAACATGATAAATACTTATTAAAAGGATTAGTGACTTTTAACAGAGTAGTTCCGGTGAAATACCATCCCCAGAATACTGAAGTGTATACATACATGTCATTATAACGGTATGGCAGGATTTTCTCATCAATTCCATTCAGAAAATAAAAACTGCTACATACCTCAATGCAGATTCATCTGCCCGCTGTCCCCTGATCTGAAGCCTTTACCTCCCTCAGATGGCCGAGAACAGCAATATGATCTTAACTACTCCGGTTAAAATCATAGTAAAAAACTCTGGCAAATTCTTCCTCAAACTCTGCCAGAGAAGTAATAACACGCTCCGGTGCTATTGTAAAATAACAAACTTTTGATTGAAGTCATAAAAACTAAGTATAATCACCATAGTCCTCTCACACATCCTATCTAGTCGTTGGGTGCAAGAGAATGACTGGGACTGACGTAGGGGGGAGGAGCTATATGCAGCTCTGCTGGGTGAATCCTCTTGCATTTCCTGTTGGGGAGGAGTTATATCCCAGAAGTAATGATGACCCGTGGACTGATCACACATAACAGAAGAAAACTTTATCTTTAGTATATGCAATGCTTCAAAAACCTCCAGTAGGGTACACTCCATATTACCTAGATAGGTGGAATGAGGAACTGGATACTGAACTAACTATACATGATATATTCAAAATTTTTACAAATGTTTCCAAGGTTTCGGTGTCTAGTAGCCTTATAGAACTAAATTTTAAACTAATACAGAGATGGTACCTTACTCCAACGAGAATTAACAAACTGTTTCCATCGGCCTCTCCCAAGTGTTGGAGATGCGGAGGGGACCAGGGGACTATGATGCATATATGGTGGCAGTGCCCAGGAATAGCACCAACCTGGGCCTCTGTGGTTAAAGCGACAAACACAATAACTGAGCTGACATTGCCCACTGACCCCCGCATTTGGTTACTCAACATCATACCAGGCAAACTCCCAACATATAAAAGAAAATTGATTTTTATTGCCAGCAATAGTCTAAAAAAACTGATTGCAAAGAACTGGAAATCTCAGTATATCCCTAACATGGCCACTTGGTACTCCCAGTTTCAATTTATAATGTCTCTTGAAGAATATGCTTACATGAGAACTAACAGGAGAGATACTTTTGTGCAGATGAAGGTCATGTGGGAATCATTCATTAGCAATATATAGTTGGTTGTTCAATTGGGGGGATTGGGATATGGTTACGTCAAGGGCAAAAATGGAGTTATAAACTAGGTAAAACATCTGATAACACAAGAAACTGGTAAAGATGGCTTGCGGAACATGGTTGCACTAAGTTAAGTCACTTTGTTTGTTTAATTATTTTTCTTGTTCAATGTTTGTTCAAAACAAAAATATGTAAGTTTCTGCCTTCCTGTAATATGTACACTTCAATATATTGTAATGTGAAACAGAAGCTTCAATAAAAATATTTAAAAAAAAAAATAAAAAAAAAAAAAAAAAAAAATTAAAGGGTCAGACAAGTCAAAACTAAACTTTCATGATTCAGACAGAATATGCAATTTGCAACAGCTTTCCAATTTACTTCTATTATCAGATTTGCTTTGTTGTCTTGTTATCCTTTGTTGAAGAGTAAAGCTAGGTAGGTAGGTCGAT
The DNA here is from genome assembly GCF_027579735.1 of Bombina bombina. Classification (NCBI taxonomy): domain Eukaryota; kingdom Metazoa; phylum Chordata; class Amphibia; order Anura; family Bombinatoridae; genus Bombina; species Bombina bombina. Next base: position 1,499,328,811 of record NC_069499.1, read on the forward strand.
AGGAGCTCCGGAGTGTGCATGTGTCTTTAGCCATGTTTGCAACAGTGTAAAACATTGCTATAAACATGGTTGCAAGCATAGCTGCCTGATGGATAACGACACCTGCACCCCCTCCTGAGCTCACATAGGATTACTTGTTAATAAAGGATACCAAGAGAACAAAAAAAAATATTATAGAAGTAAAAGTTGTTGAAAATGTCATATTCTATCCAATCCATTTACGTTTAATTTTGACTTTTTTGTCCCTTAAAAAATAAGCACATTAATAAAATTTTAAGTAGAAAACCGGCTACTTCTGTAGAGATCACACATTCCGATATAAAAGTAAAAAAGCTTTATTGAATCCACTGGTTAAAAGCATAAGCAGGGTGTACCTGTGCTTAAACACAAGACAATAAAGGGGTGATCACGTGATCACCCAGCATGAAACATGTCTGATGGTGAGGGGCTTGTCTTGTGTTTAAGCACAGGTACACCCTGCTTATGCTTTTAACCAGTGGATTCAATAAAGCTTTTTTACTTTTATATCTCTACAGAAGTGCCAGGACTACCTAGGTTGCTACTTGCATTCAGGCCTCGCAGGGGCCTTCTCCTGGAGCACCTGGAAGCTCAGTACCCTATACTACTAGAGCTTGAAGGAACACCACGGTAAGAGATGTTGTGCTTGAGCAACCCGTTACCTCTGGTGTTTATATTAATAACATTATAGGAACATGGAATTAAATATTAAAGGGACATTTAACTCCTGGTTACAACTTCAGTAAGATGGTTACTACTCACCAAGCTAAGTTCTCTTTAAAGCCATTCTCTTATTATAGCCTATTAATGAAGCCTTTTGGTAAAGCTCTGCATCTGCAAGCCGCCATCTTGAGACGTATTGTTGCATCCTGTGCTAGGAGCCGCCGGCTTCACAGATTAGTGGTGCTGCGGCCTTTTGACAGCTGCATCGTGCACTTTGGGTTAGTTTACATAACAGAAAAAAGAAGCTTTACAGATTTGCAGGTTTTTATTTTTACACAGTTTAAAAGTTATATAACAAATATAATAACGCCTCAGGAATAATAAAGAGCAATGTACCCAATGCAAAAACAGCTCCCGCTCTGTATTGTGCACTTTAAACTGAAGAGAACAATAAGGCTTGTCAAGAAGAAAACTTCTGTCACAGTGTGAGTGGACTTAAAGGGCCACTAAACACAGTAAAATTGCATAATCAATAAATGCATAGTAAAAGAACAATGCAAAAACAGTTTGACTTTCAAATGAATAGTAGATTTTTGTTTACTTAGTTACATTTTCCTTCCTAGTGCATCATGTGACAACCATCAGCCAATCACAAAACACATATCATAAAACACATAAATCTTGCACATGCTCAGTAGGAGCTTGTGCCTCAGAAAGTGTGCATATAAAAAGATTGTGCACATTTAGATAATGGAAGCGAATTGGAAAGTTGTTTCAAATTGCATGCTCTATCTTAATCATGAAAGTCTAATTTTGACTTGACTGTCCCTTTAAATTCTAAGATTGCGGCACCCAGTGTGAAGGTGCAGAGCTCCACTGACCAGCACTTGTAAAGGGTTAAAATAGGAGAACAGCTTTAAAGAGAGCTGCAGGCTCAAGAGGAAAAACAATAGCATGGTGAATAGTAACTGTGCTGCTATAGTTATACCTAGCAGGTTAATATCCTTTATGATTGGAGGGTTGTTAAACAGTAAATAATGATGTATGCAAAGCAAAGATTTGCCTTAGAATATTATGTAGATGTATTTGTACCATTATATTAGTTGTTTAAACATTGAAAATACGAGTCTTAAAGCCGTTTACATGGGCCAAAATGTGTAAGGCCAGGTATGTTTGTAGCTGCCCAACTCCCTCCCCCTCCCTACCCACTGACCCCTCCATACACTTGGATTCCCTCTCCCTCATCCCCCCTCCCTGCCGCTGTCAACATTTTTTTTTCCTGTAGCGTAGCGGTCTCACCCGCCCCCGACCAGCAAGGTGCTGCCCACCCACCTCCCTCCTAACCCTCCGAGTGCTGGTCATCATGGACTTGTCTCGTGGCCTTTTCTTTGTGTATATTGCACCATGTGCCACTGATCCTTTTGGAATCATGCCCCGCCTCACCCCCTTTCTCACGCACTCTGTCACTGATTACCTCACGCCCGCGGACACATGCGTCCCTTCCAGTCTGTCACTGATCGCCTCGCGCCCATGGACCCGCGCCCAGACACTGATACTTATGGCCAGGTATGTTTGTCTCGTGCTGCAGTCTCTACTGCACATGACTGTATCAGACAAACATACCTGGCCTTTTATAATATAGGATAAGTGTAGTGGTTTAGTTTCTATAAAATAATGGATGCGGTTTAAACTAGTCCTCTATACCAGTGTTTTCCAACCGCGGTCCTCAAGTACCCCCAACAGACCATGTTTTAATTATAGCTGAACTAGAGCACAGGTGAAATAATCAGCTGAGAGCAAGTTAGTAACCATGGTTACTGATCAGCTCACTATTTCACCTGTGCTCTAGTTCAGCTATAATTAAAACATGGCCTGTTGGGGGTACTTGGGTACCGCGGTTGAGAAACAGTGCTCTATACTGATCTCTGTTTGTGCAATTGCCCTTCTTGGGCATTCTATTTTATTGCCTGTTTTATATCTGTCCCTAACCGTCTTCAGCAGAGGAAATAGATAAGGGGAACTTAAAGACAGTAAACGTAAAACAATAATGTTACATCATTTTTCACATAGTGCAGAATTATGTAAACATTATCTTAGCGACATATTGAAAAATCAAAACATTGGAGAGATTTTATCCCCCAAAGTTACACGTACCTCGTTTCTTCTCCAGGCTCTTCAAATCAGGTCTTCTTTTCGGGAAGCGCTTTGCAGAGGCGCTGTCTAATCACAGCGCGCCAGATTGCGCTATTGAGCGAAATGTAGTTCGCTCCCACTCTAGTCTGGTAGCCGGAGCGAGCTACATTTAGTTAAATAGCACAATGTGATTAGACAGTGAGCCTGCAAAGCGCTTTTGAAAAGAAGAGCTAATTAAAAGAGCATGGAAAAGAAACGAGGTAAGTGCAACTTTGGGGGATAAAATCTCTCAAATCTTTTGATTTTTCAATCTGTTGCTAAAATAATGTTACATAATTCTGTTTATTATTTAACGTTATTTTTTATGTTTACTGTCCCTTTAAGTTTAAACATGATTGCGCCAATTGCTTTATAGATACAGTGCAATTCATAAAAATCAAAAATTTCAGAGATAAATTGAATGGAAAGAAAAAAAAACCAAAAAAACAATTAAAGTACAGTATAGTGAAATGTTTTGAACTACACACAAACATTTTATATTGAAATCTTACAATTTAATATCCCTTTAAGAGCACACAACTTTAAAAACTTTCCATTTTACTTCTGTTATCAAATTGACCTATTTCTCTTAGTAACCTCTGCTGAACTTTAGCTCTTTTCCATGACAGCATACTGAGGTAGGCACAGGAGAGTGCAAGTTTGTTCTGCACTATGGGCCAGAGTGGAGCGCTAAATATCGCTCTAGTGAAAGTGATATTTGTGCTCCGCTGTGAAATACCAGCAAACGCTAATGTGCGCTGATATTACAAGTTGTCAGCAATGCAAATGCGAGCAAGCTTTCGCATTGCTGGGAAGCCTTGCATTCACGAGAGTTCTCTTTTATAGGCTCCAATGGGAGCCTCGTTCTGATGCAGTCAGAGACAGCACAGAACCAAAGCGCAGTGAAGGGGGTAACTAGAACAGCAATGGCAGTAAATATAATATGATTAACATATATACATATTTACTGGGAATACACAGTTCCCTGATAAACCGCAATGAAAAGGCACTTTCAGTGCCGTTTTTTTTTCTAACACCCCACTCCCACCAACTTTACCCCCAAAATATTGCCTAGTACAGTAATTTTATTAAAAAATAAAGATGCTTCTATCTTTATTTTTTAATAGAAAATGCTACACTGCAATTTGGGGGTATTTGGGGCACATTTATAGAATTAACCAGAGATCTAATCTCTGGTTACTTTTTAAGTGATAATTGCTACCGCAAGCTCGGGGGCAATAACCAGCCACTTGCGGGCACGTGATAATTTAGCTCTCTACATGTAACCTAGCCCTATATGTATAACATTATTATAAACATTGCTACATTTTGACAAAGTACAACGGAAAGATTTTAAAGTTGTAAAATATATTCACTATCTGAATAATTAAAGTCAAAATAATTGAATTAATAATTAAACATGCTAATTAGGCAGACGCTATTAAAATGATATTGACTTTGCGTGTTTGGACATTTTTGATATAACAAAGGCCAGACGCATAAACAAGGTGGAGATGGATAAAGAAGACTTTCAACGGGATAGATCAGGAACTGCTTCTAGCTGCAATTTCCAGAAAAACAACTAATTGTTGTTTTTGTATGAACTTCAGAAGGAGAATTTTCTTGGAAACGGTTCTGAGTGTGGGTGTAGAAAAGTGAATGTTGAAGAGGCCGCAGAAAGTTAGATTAAAATGAAGTTGTCAGCAGCTGAACCACATGACATGAAACATGCCATCCTTTTAATTAATCAAATTATCAGTCTTATAAATAGCCAATCATATTACAGTAGAGGATCATTTGCTAGATAATTGGGCTGCCTTATGAAGCAAGTACATTTTTAAACAGCTTATCGCTCTAATCTACTTTTTTGTTGTTGAAAGATCTAGCTGCTCTATAAATGCCACTTATACTTATTCACATCTCATCAGACATTCACATTTATCACTTCAGACATTGATGCTTATCAGTTCCACTCCATAATCACCATGCTAAAGAGTGAATTAAACAACGACAAATCAAAAGGACTGGCAAAAAAAATAAATACATACTATCTTTATTGTGCTTTGTACCAAACAAGGATTTATAGGGTTTATTTTTTAAGGATATTAAACAAACAAACAAAAAAAAAAGCTAATGATAAATAAAAAATGAAATCACTGTTTGTGCACAATTTAAACTTAAAACGTTTTATACTTACTGATAAATCAGCAACACACTCAAGAGTAGAATCTGTACTGTTGGGTTTTTGGTCTCTTATTAATAGAGTAGGTTGAAAGGCCTCCTAGATACTTTAGAGGTGAGTACTCTTTATCTATTATCTATCTATCTATCTATCTATCTATCCTGTTTGGCCAACATTTTGGATACACAGAAGAGAAAACAGAATTTATGCTTACCTGATAAATTACTTTCTGCAACGGTGTGTCCGGTCCACGGCGTCATCCTTACTTGTGGGATATTCTCTTCCCCAACAGGAAATGGCAAAGAGTCCCAGCAAAGCTGGTCACATGATCCCTCCTAGGCTCCGCCCACCCCAGTCATTCGACCGACGGACAGGAGGAAATATATATATAGGAGAAACCATATGATACCGTGGTGACTGTAGTTAGAGAAAATAATTCATCAGACCTGATTAAAAAACCAGGGCGGGCCGTGGACCGGACACACCGTTGGAGAAAGTAATTTATCAGGTAAGCATAAATTCTGTTTTCTCCAACATTGGTGTGTCCGGTCCACGGCGTCATCCTTACTTGTGGGAACCAATACCAAAGCTTTAGGACACGGATGAAGGGAGGGAGCAAATCAGGTCACCTAAACGGAAGGCACCACAGCTTGCAAAACCTTTCTCCCAAAAATAGCCTCCGAAGAAGCAAAAGTATCAAATTTGTAAAATTTGGCAAAAGTGTGCAGTGAAGACCAAGTCGCTGCCTTACATATCTGGTCAACAGAAGCCTCGTTCTTGAAGGCCCATGTGGAAGCCACAGCCCTAGTGGAGTGAGCTGTGATTCTTTCAGGAGGCTGCCGTCCGGCAGTCTCATAAGCCAAACGGATAATGCTTTTAAGCCAAAGGGAAAGAGAGGTAGAAGTCGCTTTTTGACCTCTCCTTTTACCAGAATAAACAACAAACAAGGGAGATGTTTGTCTGAAATCTTTAGTAGCCTCTAAATAGAACTTTAGAGCACGGACAACGTCCAAATTGTGTAACAAACGTTCCTTCTTTGAAACTGGATTCGGACACAAAGAAGGTACAACTATCTCCTGGTTAATATTTTTGTTAGAAACAACTTTAGGAAGAAAACCAGGCTTAGTACGCAAAACCACCTTATCTGCATGGAACACCAGATAAGGAGGAGAACACTGCAGAGCAGATAACTCTGAAACTCTTCTAGCAGAAGAAATTGCAACCAAAAACAAAACTTTCCAAGATAGTAACTTAATATCTATGGAATGTAAGGGTTCAAACGGAACCCCTTGAAGAACTGAAAGAACTAGATTTAGACTCCAGGGAGGAGTCAAAGGTCTGTAAACAGGCTTGATCCTAACCAGAGCCTGAACAAATGCTTGAACATCTGGCACAGCTGCCAGTCTTTTGTGTAGTAAGACAGATAAAGCAGAGATCTGTCCCTTTAGAGAACTTGCAGATAAACCTTTCTCCAAAACTTCTTGAAGAAAGGAGAGAATCTTAGGAATTTTTATCTTATTCCATGGGAATCCTTTGGATTCACACCAACAGATATATTTTTTCCATATTTTATGGTAAATTTTTCTAGTTACAGGTTTTCTGGCCTGAACCAGAGTATCTATCACCGAATCTGAAAACCCACGCTTTGATAGAATCAAGCGTTCAATCTCCAAGCCGTCAGTTGGAGGGAGACCAGATTTGGGTGTTCGAATGGACCTTGAACAAGAAGGTCCTGTCTCAAAGGTAGCTTCCATGGTGGAGCCGATGACATATTCACCAGGTCTGCATACCAAGTCCTGCGTGGCCACGCAGGAGCTATCAAGATCACCGAGGCCCTCTCCTGATTGATCCTGGCTACCAGCCTGGGAATGAGAGGAAACGGTGGGAATACGTAAGCTAGGTTGAAAGTCCAAGGTGCTACTAGTGCATCTACTAGAGTCGCCTTGGGATCCCTGGATCTGGACCCGTAGCAAAGAACCTTGAAGTTCTGACGAGACGCCATCAGATCCATGTCTGGAATGCCCCATAATTGAGTTATTTGGGCAAAGATTTCCGGATGGAGTTCCCACTCCCCCGGATGAAATGTCTGACGACTCAGAAAATCCGCTTCCCAATTTTCCACTCCTGGGATGTGGATCGCAGACAAGTGGCAGGAGTGATCCTCCGCCCATTGAATTATTTTGGTCACTTCTTTCATCGCCAGGGAACTCTTTGTTCCCCCTTGATGATTGATATAAGCAACAGTCGTCATGTTGTCTGATTGGAACCTTATGAATTTGGCCTTTGCTAGTTGAGGCCAAGCTCTGAGAGCATTGAATATCGCTCTCAGTTCCAGAATGTTTATCGGGAGAAGAGACTCTTCCCGAGACCATAGACCCTGAGCTTTCAGGGATTCCCAGACCGCACCCCAGCCCACTAGACTGGCGTCGGTCGTGACAATGACCCACTCTGGCCTGCGGAAGCTCATTCCCTGGGACAGATGGTCCAGGGTCAGCCACCAACTGAGTGAATCTCTGGTCTTTTGATCTACTTGAATCATTGGAGACAAGTCTGTATAATCCCCATTCCACTGTTTGAGCATGCACAGTTGTAATGGTCTTAGATGAATTCGTGCAAAAGGAACTATGTCCATTGTTGCAACCATCAATCCTATTACTTCCATGCACTGCGCTATGGAAGGACGAGGAACAGAATGAAGTACTTGACAAGAGCTTAGAAGTTTTGATTTTCTGACCTCTGTCAGAAAAATCCTCATTTCTAAGGAATCTATTATTGTTCCCAAGAAGGGAACTCTTGTTGACGGGGACAGAGAACTCTTTTCTTTGTTCACCTTCCATCCGTGAGATGTGAGAAAGGCTAGAACGATGTCCGTATGAGCCTTTGCCTTTGACAGGGACGACGCTTGTATTAGAATGTCGTCCAAGTAAGGTACTACTGCAATGCCCCTTGGTCTTAGAACCGCTAGAAGGGACCCTAGCACCTATGTGAAAATCCTTGGAGCAGCGGCTAATCCGAATGGAAGAGCCACAAACTGGTAATGTTTGTCCAGAAAAGCGAACCTTAGGAACTGATGATGTTCCTTGTGGATAGGGATATGTAGGTACGCATCCTTTAGATCCACGGTAGTCATAAATTGACCTTCCTGGATGGTGGGTAGAATCGTTCGAATAGTTTCCATTTTGAACGATGGTACCCTGAGAAATTTGTTTAGGATCTTCAAATCCAGAATTGGTCTGAACGTTCCCTCTCTTTTGGGAACTACGAACAGATTGGAATAAAATCCCATTCCTTGTTCTTTTATTGGAACTGGGTGTATCACTCCCATCTTTAACAGGTCTTCTACACAATGTAAGAATGCCTGTCTCTTTATTTGGTTTGAGGATAAGTGAGACTTGTGGAACCTTCCCCTTGGGGGTAGTTCCTTGAATTCCAGGAGATAACCTTGAGAAACTATTTCTAGTGCCCAAGGATCCTGAACATCTCTTGCCCAAGCCTGAGCAAAGAGAGAGAGTCTGCCCCCCACCAGATCCGGTCCCGGATCGGGGGCTACTCCTTCATGCTGTTTTGTTAGCAGAGGCAGGCCTGCTTACCCTTGTTCCAGCCTTGCATTGGTTTCCAGGCTGGTTTGGGTTGTGAGGCATTACCCTCTTGCTTAGAGGATGCAGAATTAGAGGCTGGTCCATTTCTGCGAAAGGGACGAAAATTAGGCTTATTTTTAGCCTTAAAAGACCTATCCTGTGGAAGGGCGTGGCCCTTTCCCCCAGTGATGTCTGAAATAATCTCTTTCAAATCAGGTCCAAATAAAGTTTTACCTTTGAAAGGAATGTTAAGCAATTTTGTCTTGGATGACACATCCGCTGACCAAGACTTTAGCCAAAGCGCTCTGCGCGCCACAATAGCAAACCCTGAATTTTTCGCCGCTAATTTTGATAATTGCAAAGCGGCATCTAAAATAAAAGAGTTAGCCAATTTAAGTGCGTGAACTCTGTCCATAACCTCCTCATATGGAGTTTCTCTACTGAGCGACTTTTCTAGTTCCTCGAACCAGAACCACGCTGCCGTAGTGACAGGAACAATGCATGAAATTGGTTGTAGAAGGTAGCCTTGCTGTACAAAAATCTTTTTAAGCAAACCCTCCAATTTTTTATCTATAGGATCTTTGAAAGCACAACTATCATCGATAGGAATAGTAGTGCGTTTGTTTAGAGTAGAAACTGCCCCCTCGACCTTGGGGACTGTCTGCCATAAGTCCTTTCTGGGGTCGACCATAGGAAATAATTTCTTAAATATAGGGGGAGGAACAAAAGGTATGCCGGGCTTTTCCCACTCTTTATTTACTATGTCCGCCACCCGCTTGGGTATAGGAAAAGCGTCGGGGGACACTGGAACTTCTAGGAACCTGTCCATCTTGCATAATTTCTCTGGAATGACCAAATTGTCACAATCATCCAGAGTAGATAATACCTCCTTAAGCAGTGCGCGGAGATGTTCTAATTTAAATTTAAATGTCACAACATCAGGTTCAGCTTGATGAGAAATTTTTCCTGAATCTGAAATTTCTCCCTCAGACAAAACCTCCCTCATGGCCCCATCAGATTGGTGTGAGGGTATGACAGAACAATTATCATCAGCGTCCTCTTGCTCTTCAGTGTTTAAAACAGAGCAATCGCGCTTTCTCTGATAAGTAGGCATTTTGGATAAAAGATTTGCTATGGAGTTATCCATTACAGCCGTTAATTGTTGCATGGTAATAAGTATTGGCGCACTAGATGTACTAGGGGCCTCCTGCATGGGCAAAACTGGTGTAGACACAGTAGGAGATGATGTAGTATCATGTTTACTACCCTCATTTGAGGAATCATCTTGGGCAATATCATTATTTGTGGCAGTACTGTCCTTACTTTGTTTGGACGCTATGGAACAATTATCACATAAATTTAAATGGGGAGACACATTGGCTTTCATACATATAGAACATAGCTTATCTGAAGGTACAGACATGTTAAACAGGCTTAAACTTGTCAACAAAGCACAAAAAACGTTTTAAAATAAAACCGTTACTGTCACTTTAAATTTCAAACAGAAAACACTTTATTACTGAATATGTGAAAAAGTATGAAGGAATTGTTCAAAAATTACCAAATTTTCACCACAGTGTCTTAAAGCCTTAAAAGTATTGCACACCAAATTTCAGAGCTTTAACCCTTAAAATAACGGAACCGGAGCCGTTTTTCAATTTAACCCCTATACAGTCCCAGATACAGTCTTTGCTAAGACCCAACCAAGCCCTGAGGGGAATACGATACCAAATGACGCCTTCTAAAAGCTTTTTCAGAGATTCTTAGATCCTCACACATGCATCTGCATGCCCTGCTCTCAAAAAACAACTGCGCATTAATGGCGCGAAAATGAGGCTCAGTCTATGACTAGAAAGGCCCCCTGACTGAAAAACGTTCCCCAAGATTATAAATGTCAATTGTTAGCCTAAATTTGAATAATATGCACAAATAAAGCAATCGATTTAGCCCATAAAAATGTCTACCAGTTTTTTAGCCCATAATAAGCCCTTTATTCTGTTTGTTTTTGACTAAGAAAATGGCTTACCGGTCCCCATGAGGGGAAATGACAGCCTTCCAGCATTACACAGTCTTGTTAGAAATATGGCTAGTCATACCTTAAGCAGAAAAGTCTGCTAAATGTTTCCCCCAACTGAAGTTACTTCATCTCAACAGTCCTATGTGGAAACAGCAATCGATTTTAGTTACTGTCTGCTAAAATCATCTTCCTCTTACAAACAGAAATCTTCATCCTTTTCTGTTTCAGAGTAAATAGTACATACCAGCACTATTTTAAAATTTTAAAATAACAAACACTTGATAGAAGAATAAAAACTACATTTAAACACCAAAAAACTCTTAACCATCTCCGTGGAGATGTTGCCTGTGCAACGGCAAAGAGAATGACTGGGGTGGGCGGAGCCTAGGAGGGATCATGTGACCAGCTTTGCTGGGACTCTTTGCCATTTCCTGTTGGGGAAGAGAATATCCCACAAGTAAGGATGACGCCGTGGACCGGACACACCAATGTTGGAGAAAAGGGTTTGATCACAAAATGACACTGGCAAGAAGCGAAAGTTTGTAACAAGGAGGAAAGGCCTTCATACGGCTACATTTCAAGTGCAGAAAACATTTATTGATATCATTTATTAGCTTAAATAAGGTTTTCTTCCTAGAATCATGCAGCATCAACAGATCAGTACAAATATTGGACAATATGAGAGCAAGAGATAGGGGACATCCTCTCCTTGGTTTTAAAAAAAGTGAGGTCTGTGAAACCTTTCTACCTAATGCTGCTTCTTAAAAACTCATTGAATTGCTAGAAAGATTATGTAAGGAAGACAATGACAGGGCTGCAGGGTATAACTGTTTCACTGAAGCTTTATATAGACCTAGCAGCTATAACAACCTGAGCTTAAACAGCAACAGCCCCCCCCCCCTCTAAGTTCAGAATCATCAAGGTATAGTATGTTAACTAAAGACATTTTGGAATTTGTCTGTCCATGGATAAATTACATAGACTGATTTTCTTAGAAGCTTACAAATAGTATATAAGAGTTCTGTCAACATGGTACCTGTGCAGAAACACCTCTTCATCCGTCCTAAAATAAAAATGGACCCACAGTGATATTCATAGATGAAAGGCCAGTTTTACCTTTGAGTAGAAGTGCCATGCCAACCATTATAAACTGAGGGAAATCCTCAAATAATGACAAACATGGATTCTCTGAGAGATGGGTATAGTGAATCACTATTCCAATAGAACAGGAAGCTAAACTGCAGTGGTCTAATGTGAAACCATGTAAATTAAACTACATTTAGGTGGCTGCAACCAAAACCAGTAGAACCAAATCTTTGCACAAGAAAATTATTGAGATAACTGAAGCACTGTACATTTTTAGAAAATGTTGACTCTCGAACAAGTGCTCTGCCAAACTTGTGTCCAGAATAATATCTACACAATCAGTGGGATAGCACTAGAGACTTTTTTGGAATCACCGATCTGTTATCCAAATGTATAAAATGCCTGATTCCCCTTGCATAGGTGACATGCCTTCATGCACGGCTGATGAGGCATTAACAAGGATATGAATGTAGACAAGTGGTCAGAAACAGATCCAGTAACCTCAAATTTGGTAAAGGCTGAAAGAACATTGGTGAAAATCTATGTAAATGTGGACAATATGAAGGAAAGACTCATAAATTGGAAACGAAAAATGTATGATGCAAAGTGGAGAAATCTGTAATGAACTGTACTGATAAGAATACAAAGTGTCAAATGTCTTGTACACCAACTGCTGGAATAGTCAAATGAGCTGAACCGGTACTTTTTTTATTGTATTAGTAAAAAAGCTTTTTTTGGGACAAATAGAAAGTTTTAAAACAATGCCCAGTGTGTTTTAATGGACCAAGACGTCTTTCTCTAGGAAAGCAATAAGTTAACAGAAAATGAAAGATTCACATTGACATAAAATCAACTAATCTAACCATATTCTTATACTACTAATCAGTATGATTTACAAAACACATAATCCTTTTCAGTTCCACAGAATTACCTAGGAGAAAATGCTATGTCTTAAATATGCAAAGCACCAAAAATATTTTTTTTTATCAAAAAAAGAAAAAAAAAAAGTAAAGTAAAAGGGAAGTCATATGAGCTTTTGTGAAATATTTATGTGTTAATAAATCAGTATCTCTATTACAAATAGCAGTGTTATTGTTGCGTTTTATTCTTAAAGGGATATGAAACCCAAAAAATGTTCTTTTGTGATTCAGACAGAGCATAATATAAAAAAAAGTTTAAAATTTACTTCTATCATCAAATTTGCTTTGTTCCCATGATATTCTGTATTAAAGAGGTACCCCTGTGGTGGCGGAGCTTGACCATGCAGGAACATGGCTGCGTAGATCTCTAGCTCCAGCTTAACTTTTCCTCATTATTTGCTTTAAACCATGCTAGATGCATAAATGAGACCTTAAGCCCTCTCGAGACCTGACCTTCTTGAAAATTATACAGCCAGGCGCAGCTACAGATACACACACCCTAAGAAGCCTGAAACCATAGAAAACTGCTTCCCTCGGATCAAACACGGCCTACATCCCGTCAGCACCCTCACTCTCGCCTTCTTAACCATCGCAACATCGACCACACGAGCTGAGCACTGTAAAGGATAGAGTCGAGGGTAACAAGAACCTGAAGACTACTGGAGGCGCTGGAACATACAAACAGATTTCCGATCAGCTTACAGCCGAAACGCGGCCTACGGTCGCACCTACGCAGTAAGAAATACCTCAAAGAACATAAACAACGCTTCAAGTGGATGTAAAAATCTACTCTAGGATTCTAGCGACAAGACTAAATAGATATGTACCAGATCTCATCAGTCCAGAACAAGTGGGGATCATACCGGGTAGGGAGGCGAAGTAACCTAATACATTACGTGCAAGAACATAAAACTCCGCTGGTCCTCTTATCCACGGACGCGGATAAGGCTTTCGACCGTGTCGACTGGGACTTCCAACGACAGATAAATTACACCATATGGGCTTTGGAGATACAATAATACACCGTATATTTGCACTGTACTCAATCAAGCGCAAGGATCTCTCTCAACTATATACTTTCAGAACCCTTCAACATTACAAACGGTACTAGGCAGGGATGCCCGTTATCTCCCCTATTATTTGCGTGCATGAAAGAGACACTTGCCGTGAAGATATGTTATAACATCAATATAGAAGGCCTTAAAATTAGAGTACAAACTTACACAATTTCCCTCTATGCTGACGATATTCTATTTGCACTAACCAACCCTGAACAATCTATCCTCATTATTATCAAAGAACTACAAATTTTTCACGATCACTAACTTCTTGATACACTTATCTAAATCTGAAATACTGAACATTACACTTGACGAAACGTTAGACAAGGTAAAGAAAGTAACCACCTTTAAATGGTGCTCTCCATCTCTTCAATACTTGGGTATTAATGTCACTCAGACACTAGACACACTTTTTTATCATAACTACTGACCTCTAAAGGAAAGAATAATAAACGACCTGTCCAGGTGGAGAAATAAAAACATCTCATGGCTAGGTCGAATCAATTTAAATAAAATGAATATATTCACCCGCATGTATCTCCTGCAAACAATACCGATTCCCATTCCTAAAAATTACATCACGTCCCTAGAAAAAGTCCTTAGCTCATTTACATGGAACAGAAAACACCCTAGAATAAAAAAAATCCATAATGATGAAACAAAAGAATCAAGGAGGTTTAGGTTTGCCTAATTTACAGATGTACCGAGCTGCCATCTTTCTACATTGAATCTTAGATTTGTACATAAACTCACCTTATAAAAGATGGACCGATATAGAACTAGAATGCCTTCATACTCCACGTATCAGTGAAATATGCTGGTCATTCAACAATGTCAGAAATATCATAAATACTACAAACCCAATAATGGTGGAGACCCTTGACATGTGGGAAACAGCTCTCATATAATTCCCCTTTATCTCCTCCAAACCTTCAGCTCTAACTTCACTGATCAATAATGGAGAACTAAATCATATTCTAGAACACTCACCGCTTGAAAATCTCAAAGATTTACCCGCACACCTTCTTATAGAAAATGAGCAGATTAAGCAACAAAAGATCCTAATTACCCAAGAATTAACATGCTTCAATAATTGGTTTCTTTACTATAGACTAAATCACTTCTTTACAAAAAACTTATTACCAAAAACATGACCAGACCTCTTACTAACTTTGAACTTTTGTACACAGAAAACCCTCCCCCAAGACACATAATTTCCAAAATCTACAAAATACTGGTTTAGAACCAACCTGGACACATTCTTCACTATATGGAAAGAGACCTAGGTGTGATTATACTACCTCAAACATGCTCACAAATCTTCCAGAACACTATAAAAGTATTATAGTATTATAGAATTAAACCTTAAAATTGTACACAGATGGTATTATACCCCATGAAGACTCCATATAGGCTATTTCATAAATCTGAAAATAAATGTTGGTGATGCGGTCATGTAGGAAGTGACATGGCCCGTGGTGGTGCTTGTCGATACAAACTCTCTGGAGACAAATTATTAAAGAAATCCAATTTTGGAAACTTAATTTCCCCTAGACCCCCTGATATGGTTATGAAACAAAACCCCAAAATTAAAACATAAACCAAAATTGAAGCTTTTCTTCATTATGACGAATAGTATAAAATTTCAGATAGCAAAAAATTGGAAAAGTAGGGAGGTCCTACACACAAAAAAAACCTCAGAACTAATTGAAATGGAGGAGTACCACTACATAAAGAATGATAAAATGGATACATATGCTAAAATAGTCATGATATAGGAACATTATATTAAAGCAAAAATAGAAAGGACAAGAAAAGAATAAAACACTATCAATGACACAGAACAAAATATAAACACAAATCATAATTCCAAACTACAATATAATATTGAAAACCTGAGCATAAACATATTATTAAAGGGACAGTCAACACTAGAATTTTTGTTGTTTAAAAAGAGAGATAATTCCTTAATTACCCATTCCCCAGTTTTGCATAACCAACACAGTTATAATAATACATGTTTTACCTCTGTAATTACCTTGTATCTAAGCATCTACAGGCTGCCCCCTTATTTCAGTTATTTTGACGGACTTGCATTTTAGCCAATCAGTGCTCACTTCTCGGTAAATTCATGTGCATGAGCTCAATGTTATCTATATAAAAAACATGAACTAACGCCCTCTAGTGGTCAAAATGCATTTAGCTTGGAGGCGGCCTTCAAGGCCTAAGAAATTAGCATATTAACCTTCTAGGTTTAGCTTACAACTAAGAATACCAAGAAAATAAAGCAAAATTGGTGATAAAAGTAAATTGGAAAGTTGTTTAAAATTACATGCCCTATATGAATCATGGTTTTTTTTGGACTTGACTGTCCCTTTAACTACACATCTAAACGAGACCAATATGGCGTTCCAGCTTACAACACTCTAAGAATTATTGTTATTGTTAATGTTATTACTGTTTTGTTTAGTTCAATTTAAGTTATAATTTTCAACTTATTTTGCCAAGAAGGACTCTATCTGCGGTAATGGACATGTTAGGTTTTTTTGAAAAATCGATCAGCCCATTTATACATACATAAGGAGCTGTGCCTCCACATCCTGTATCAAGAACTTTTGTTTTTGAAAATAAAGCGGATTAAAAAAAGAAAAAAAAAAAATGATACCCTAAACGTCGCTGGTCTTTCTATGGGGCTGTGTATTTCAATAGCGCAGTCTCACAAGCCTGCAGGAGGGAGGATCTAATAGCGCTGTCTTGCCACTTGCTATTACAGGCAGTAAAAAAAATGAAGCCCCACGCTCCTGGAGTGCGACCACACTGCCCTGTTACTGAAGCTAAGTGAGTAAAGGTACAGCGTTAAGTCTGGTCGCACTGAAAACAATAAAACGAATAAACAGGGAATATTGACAGCGATAACGTAGCTCAGAGAAAATCTACCTCAAAAAGGCTAACTTGTCCCAAACTAAGCACAGTAGAAACACTCTTTACACATTATAGTGGTACCCCAGTGCTCTGCACTGTATTGGCTACATATAAAGTCTTCTGGCTATGTGATACTTACTGATCTGTGGTCTGTGTAGGAGAAAGTACTTACCCAAACTATCACCCCCTCCACTGAGCTTACCCAGGTGCAAAATTCTGCATACAATAGAGCGCTCTTCCAGTACTGTAACTAACAGTAGAGGAATTCCCAACGACACCTGTAGCAAGCTTGAGATTAAAGGGACACTGAACCCAAATTTTTTCTTTCATGATTCAGATAGAGCATGCACTTTTCATTAACTTTCTAATTTACTCCTATCAATTTTTCTTCATTCTCTTGGTATCTTTAATTGAAAAGCAGGAATGTAAGCTTACGAGCAGGCCCATCTTTAGCTTAGCACAAGGGTAGCGCTTGCTGATTGGTGGCTAAATTCAGCCACCAACTAGCAAGCGCTATACAAGGTCTGAACCATAAATGGGCCGGCTCGCAAGCTTACTTTCCTGCTTTTTCAAATAAAGATACCAAGAGAATAAGAGTAAATTAGAAAATTGCTGAAAAGTGCATGCTCTATTTGAATCATGAAAGAAAAAAATTGAGTTCAGTATCCCTTACAAGACTCCCACAGGAGATTTACATGGTACAGCCCAGTACTCTCCTAAACCCCTCTCTTCCAAGATCCAAGATTATGAGGGAAGCACAGTGTCAAATGAAACCCTTTTTGCTTGAGCACCTCAAGTCTTTACCTACTCCTTGGAGAGGCAAAGAAAACGACTGGGAGGTACAGGAAATGGGAGGGATTACATTTAAAGTTTTAAAAAAACATATTTTAAAAAACACTGACATTGATATAGATTATGGCTGCCACCAAGTTGGAGATAGCTAGAGAGTGGAGGGAAAAAAACCTTTCATTTACTGGTTCATGGTTTCCTGGTTGTCCTTTTTTCTACTTAAAGTAGTAATTCTAGGAGTAGCTCTATTAATGGGACAGTAAACACCTTGGGATTTTAATATAAAAACATAATTTATGCTTACCTGATAAACTTATTTCTCTTGTAGTGTATCCAGTCCACGGATCATCCATTGCTTGTGGGATATTCTCCTTCCCAACAGGAAGTTGCAAGAGGATCACCCACAGCAGAGCTGCTATATAGCTCCTCCCCTCACTGCCATATCCAGTCATTTGACCGAAACAAGCCAAGAAAGGATAAACCATAGGGTGCAGTGGTGACTGTAGTTTAATTAAAATTTAGACCTGAAAAGGACAGGGCGGGCCGTGGACTGGATACACTACAAGAGAAATAAATTTATCAGGTAAGCATAAATTATGTTTTCTCTTGTTAAGTGTATCCAGTCCACGGATCATCCATTACTTGTGGGATACCAATACCAAAGCTAAAGTACACGGATGATGGGAGGGACAAGGCAGGAACTTAAACGGAAGGAACCACTGCCTGTAGAACCTTTCTCCCAAAAAACAGCCTCCGAAGAAGCAAAAGTATCAAATTTGTAAAATTTGGAAAAGGTATGAAGCGAAGACCAAGTCGCAGCCTTGCAAATCTGTTCAACAGAGGCCTCATTTTTAAAGGCCCAGGTGGAAGCCACAGCTCTAGTAGAATGAGCTGTAATCCTTTCAGGAGGCTGCTGTCCAGCAGTCTCATAGGCTAAACGGATTATACTCCAAAGCCAAAAAGAAAACAGAATTTATGTTTACCTGATAAATTACTTTCTCCAACGGTGTGTCCGGTCCACGGCGTCATCCTTACTTGTGGGATATTCTCTTCCCCAACAGGAAATGGCAAAGAGCCCAGCAAAGCTGGTCACATGATCCCTCCTAGGCTCCGCCTACCCCAGTCATTCGACCGACGTTAAGGAGGAATATTTGCATAGGAGAAACCATATGGTACCGTGGTGACTGTAGTTAAAGAAAATAAATTATCAGACCTGATTAAAAAAACCAGGGCGGGCCGTGGACCGGACACACCGTTGGAGAAAGTAATTTATCAGGTAAACATAAATTCTGTTTTCTCCAACATAGGTGTGTCCGGTCCACGGCGTCATCCTTACTTGTGGGAACCAATACCAAAGCTTTAGGACACGGATGAAGGGAGGGAGCAAATCAGGTCACCTAAATGGAAGGCACCACGGCTTGCAAAACCTTTCTCCCAAAAATAGCCTCAGAAGAAGCAAAAGTATCAAACTTGTAAAATTTGGTAAAAGTGTGCAGTGAAGACCAAGTCGCTGCCCTACATATCTGATCAACAGAAGCCTCGTTCTTGAAGGCCCATGTGGAAGCCACAGCCCTAGTGGAATGAGCTGTGATTCTTTCGGGAGGCTGCCGTCCGGCAGTCTCGTAAGCCAATCTGATGATGCTTTTAATCCAAAAAGAGAGAGAGGTAGAAGTTGCTTTTTGACCTCTCCTTTTACCGGAATAAACAACAAACAAGGAAGATGTTTGTCTAAAATCCTTTGTAGCATCTAAATAGAATTTTAGAGCGCGAACAACATCCAAATTGTGCAACAAACGTTCCTTCTTTGAAACTGGTTTCGGACACAGAGAAGGTACGATAATCTCCTGGTTAATGTTTTTGTTAGAAACAACTTTTGGAAGAAAACCAGGTTTAGTACGTAAAACCACCTTATCTGCATGGAACACCAGATAAGGAGGAGAACACTGCAGAGCAGATAATTCTGAAACTCTTCTAGCAGAAGAAATTGCAACTAAAAACAAAACTTTCCAAGATAATAACTTAATATCAACGGAATGCAAGGGTTCAAACGGAACCCCCTGAAGAACTGAAAGAACTAAATTGAGACTCCAAGGAGGAGTCAAAGGTTTGTAAACAGGCTTAATTCTAACCAGAGCCTGAACAAAGGCTTGAACATCTGGCACAGCGGCCAGCTTTTTGTGAAGTAACACAGACAAGGCAGAAATCTGTCCCTTCAAGGAACTTGCAGATAATCCTTTTTCCAATCCTTCTTGAAGGAAGGATAGAATCCTAGGAATCTTAACCTTGTCCCAAGGGAATCCTTTAGATTCACACCAACAGATATATTTTTTCCAAATTTTGTGGTAAATCTTTCTAGTTACAGGCTTTCTGGCCTGAACAAGAGTATCGATAACAGAATCTGAGAACCCTCGCTTCGATAAGATCAAGCGTTCAATCTCCAAGCAGTCAGCTGGAGTGAAACCAGATTCGGATGTTCGAACGGACCCTGAACAAGAAGGTCTCGTCTCAAAGGTAGCTTCCAAGGTGGAGCCGATGACATATTCACCAGATCTGCATACCAAGTCCTGCGTGGCCACGCAGGAGCTATCAAGATCACCGACGCCCTCTCCTGATTGATCCTGGCTACCAGCCTGGGGATGAGAGGAAACGGCGGGAACACATAAGCTAGTTTGAAGGTCCAAGGTGCTACTAGTGTATCCACTAGAGCCGCCTTGGGATCCCTGGATCTGGACCCGTAGCAAGGAACTTTGAAGTTCTGACGAGAGGCCATCAGATCCATGTCTGGAATGCCCCACAGCTGAGTGACTTGGGCAAAGATTTCCGGATGGAGTTCCCACTCCCCCGGATGCAATGTCTGACGACTCAGAAAATCCGCTTCCCAATTTTCCACTCCTGGGATGTGGATAGCAGACAGGTGGCAGGAGTGAGACTCCGCCCATAGAATGATTTTGGTCACTTCTTCCATCGCCAGGGAACTCCTTGTTCCCCCCTGATGGTTGATGTACGCAACAGTTGTCATGTTGTCTGATTGAAACCGTATGAACTTGGCCCTCGCTAGCTGAGGCCAAGCCTTGAGAGCATTGAATATCGCTCTCAGTTCCAGAATATTTATCGGTAGAAGAGATTCTTCCCGAGACCAAAGACCCTGAGCTTTCAGGGATCCCCAGACCGCGCCCCAGCCCATCAGACTGGCGTCGGTCGTGACAATGACCCACTCTGGTCTGCGGAATGTCATCCCTCGTGACAGGTTGTCCAGGGACAGCCACCAACGGAGTGAGTCTCTGGTCCTCTGATTTACTTGTATCTTCGGAGACAAGTCTGTATAGTCCCCATTCCACTGACTGAGCATGCACAGTTGTAATGGTCTTAGATGAATGCGTGCAAAAGGAACTATGTCCATTGCCGCTACCATCAACCCGATCACTTCCATGCACTGAGCTATGGAAGGAAGAGGAACGGAATGAAGTATCCGACAAGAGTCTAGAAGTTTTGTTTTTCTGGCCTCTGTCAGAAAAATCCTCATTTCTAAGGAGTCTATTATTGTTCCCAAGAAGGGAACCCTTGTTGACGGAGATAGAGAACTCTTTTCCACGTTCACTTTCCATCCGTGAGATCTGAGAAAGGCCAGGACAAAGTCCGTGTGAGCCTTTGCTTGAGGAAGGGACGACGCTTGAATCAGAATGTCGTCCAAGTAAGGTACTACAGCAATGCCCCTTGGTCTTAGCACAGCTAGAAGGGACCCTAGTACCTTTGTGAAAATCCTTGGAGCAGTGGCTAATCCGAAAGGAAGCGCCACAAACTGGTAATGTTTGTCCAGGAATGCGAACCTCAGGAACCGATGATGTTCCTTGTGGATAGGAATATGTAGATACGCATCCTTTAAATCCACCGTGGTCATGAATTGACCTTCCTGGATGGAAGGAAGAATAGTTTGAATGGTTTCCATCTTGAACGATGGAACCTTGAGAAACTTGTTTAAAATCTTGAGATCTAAGATTGGTCTGAACGTTCCCTCTTTTTTGGGAACTATAAACAGATTGGAGTAGAACCCCATCCCTTGTTCTCTTAATGGAACAGGATGAATCACTCCCATTTTTAACAGGTCTTCTACACAATGTAAGAATGCCTGTCTTTTTATGTGGTCTGAAGACAACTGGGACCTGTGGAACCTCCCCCTTGGGGGAAGTCCCTTGAATTCCAGAAGATAACCTTGGGAGACTATTTCTAGCGCCCAAGGATCCAGAACATCTCTTGCCCAAGCCTGAGCGAAGAGAGAGAGTCTGCCCCCCACCATATCCGGTCCCGGATCGGGGGCCAACATTTCATGCTGTCTTGGTAGCAGTGGCAGGTTTCTTGGCCTGCTTTCCCTTGTTCCAGCCTTGCATTGGTCTCCAAGCTGGCTTGGCTTGAGAAGTATTACCCTCTTGCTTAGAGGACGTAGCACTTTGGGCTGGTCCGTTTCTACGAAAGGGACGAAAATTAGGTTTATTTTTTGCCTTGAAAGGCCGATCCTGAGGAAGGGCGTGGCCCTTACCCCCAGTGATATCAGAGATAATCTCTTTCAAGTCAGGGCCAAACAGCGTTTTCCCCTTGAAAGGAATGTTAAGTAGCTTGTTCTTGGAAGACGCATCAGCCGACCAAGATTTCAACCAAAGCGCTCTGCGCGCCACAATAGCAAACCCAGAATTCTTAGCCGCTAACCTAGCCAATTGCAAAGTGGCGTCTAGGGTGAAAGAATTAGCCAATTTGAGAGCATTGATTCTGTCCATAATCTCCTCATAAGGAGGAGAATCACTATCGACCGCCTTTATCAGCTCATCGAACCAGAAACATGCGGCTGTAGCGACAGGGACAATGCATGAAATTGGTTGTAGAAGGTAACCCTGCTGAACAAACATCTTTTTAAGCAAACCTTCTAATTTTTTATCCATAGGATCTTTGAAAGCACAACTATCCTCTATGGGTATAGTGGTGCGTTTGTTTAAAGTGGAAACCGCTCCCTCGACCTTGGGGACTGTCTGCCATAAGTCCTTTCTGGGGTCGACCATAGGAAACAATTTTTTAAATATGGGGGGAGGGACGAAAGGAATACCGGGCCTTTCCCATTCTTTATTAACAATGTCCGCCACCCGCTTGGGTATAGGAAAAGCTTCTGGGAGCCCCGGCACCTCTAGGAACTTGTCCATTTTACATAGTTTCTCTGGGATGACCAACTTGTCACAATCATCCAGAGTGGATAATACCTCCTTAAGCAGAATGCGGAGATGTTCCAACTTAAATTTAAATGCAATCACATCAGGTTCAGCTTGTTGAGAAATGTTCCCTGAATCAGTAATTTCTCCCTCAGACAAAACCTCCCTGGCCCCATCAGACTGGGTTAGGGGCCCTTCAGAAATATTATTATCAGCGTCGTCATGCTCTTCAGTATCTAAAACAGAGCAGTCGCGCTTACGCTGATAAGTGTTCATTTTGGCTAAAATGTTTTTGACAGAATTATCCATTACAGCCGTTAATTGTTGCATAGTAAGGAGTATTGGCGCGCTAGATGTACTAGGGGCCTCCTGAGTGGGCAAGACTCGTGTAGACGAAGGAGGGAATGATGCAGTACCATGCTTACTCCCCTCACTTGAGGAATCATCTTGGGCATCATTGTCATTGTCACATAAATCACATTTATTTAAATGAATAGGAATTCTGGCTTCCCCACATTCAGAACACAGTCTATCTGGTAGTTCAGACATGTTAAACAGGCATAAACTTGATAACAAAGTACAAAAAACGTTTTAAAATAAAACCGTTACTGTCACTTTAAATTTTAAACTGAACACACTTTATTACTGCAATTGCGAAAAAACATGAAGGAATTGTTCAAAATTCCCCAAATTTTCACCACAGTGTCTTAAAGCCTTAAAAGTATTGCACACCAAATTTGGAAGCTTTAACCCTAAAATAACGGAACCGGAGCCGTTTTGAACTTTAACCCCTTTACAGTCCCTGGTATCTGCTTTGCTGAGACCCAACCAAGCCCCAAGGGGAATACGATACCAAATGACGCCTTCAGAAAGTCTTTTCTAAGTATCAGAGCTCCTCTCACATGCGACTGCATGCCATGCCTCTCAAAAACAAGTGCGCAACACCGGCGCGAAAATGAGGCTCTGCCTATGCTTTGGGAAAGCCCCTAAAGAATAAGGTGTCTAAAACAGTGCCTGCCGATATGATTATATCAAAATACCCAGATAAAATGATTCCTCAAGGCTAAATATGTGTTAATAATGAATCGATTTAGCCCAGAAAAAGTCTACAGTCTTAATAAGCCCTTTTTGAAGCCCTTATTTACGATCGTAATAAACATGGCTTACCGGATCCCATAGGGAAAATGACAGCTTCCAGCATTACATCGTCTTGTTAGAATGTGTCATACCTCAAGCAGCAAGAGACTGCTCACTGTTCCCCCAACTGAAGTTAATTGCTCTCAACAGTCCTGTGTGGAACAGCCATGGATTTTAGTGACGGTTGCTAAAATCATTTTCCTCATACAAACAGAAATCTTCATCTCTTTTCTGTTTCTGAGTAAATAGTACATACCAGCACTATTTCAAAATAACAAACTCTTGATTGAATAATAAAAACTACAGTTAAACACTAAAAAACTCTAAGCCATCTCCGTGGAGATGTTGCCTGTACAACGGCAAAGAGAATGACTGGGGTAGGCGGAGCCTAGGAGGGATCATGTGACCAGCTTTGCTGGGCTCTTTGCCATTTCCTGTTGGGGAAGAGAATATCCCACAAGTAAGGATGACGCCGTGGACCGGACACACCTATGTTGGAGAAAGAGAGGTTGCCGAGGCCTTCTGACCTCTCGTCTGTCCAGAGTAAACAACAAACAGGTTAGATGTTTGGCGAAAATCTTTAGTAGCCTGTAAGTAAAACTTCAAGGCACGGACTACGTCTAGATTATGCAAAAGACGTTCCTTCTTTGAAGAAGGATTAGGACACAATGATGGAACAACAATCTATTGATTGATATTCTTGTTAGAAACCACCTTAGGTAAAAACCCAGGTTTTGTACGCAGAACAACTTAATCTGAATGAAAGATCAGATAAGGAGAATCACAATGTAAGGCAGATAACTCCGAGACTCTTCGAGCCGAGGAAATAGCAATCAGAAAAAGAACTTTCCATGAAAGAAGTTTGATATCAATAGAATGAAGGGGTTCAAACGGAACCCCTTGAAGAACTTTAAGAACCAAGTTTAAGCTCCATGGAGGAGCAACAGGTTTAAACACAGGCTTAATTCTAACTAAAGCCTGACAAAATGCCTGAACGTCTGGAACTTCTGCCAGACGCTTGTGTAAAAGAATAGACAGAGCAGAAATCTGTCCCTTTAAAGAACTAGCTGATAATCCTTTGTCCAAACCCTCTTGGAGGAAGGACAATATCCTAGGAATCCTAACCCTACTCCATGAGTAATTCTTGGATTCACCCCAATGAAGATATTTACGCCATATCTTGTGGTAAATTTTCCTGGTGACAGGCTTTCGTGCCTGTATTAAGGTATCAATTACTGACTCGGAGAAGCCACACTTTGATAGGATCAAGCGTTCAATCTCCATGCAGTCAGTCTCAGAGAAAGTAGATTCGGATGATTGAAAGGACCTTGTATTAGAAGGTCTTGTCTCAGAGGCAGAGTCCATGGTGGAAAGGATGACATGTCCACTAGGTCTGCATACCAGGTCCTGCATGGCCATGCAGACGCTATCAATATCACCGATGCTCTTTCCTGTTTGATTTTTTCAATCAGACGAGGGAGCAGAGGAAACGGTGGAAACACATAAGCCAGGTTGAAGAACCAAGGCGCTGCTAGAGCATCTATCAGTGCCGCTTCTGGGTCCCTGGACCTGGATCCGTAACAAGGAAGCTTGGCGTTCTGGCGAGACGCCATGAGATCCAATTCTGGTTTGCCCCAACGGAGAACCAATTGAGCAAACACCTCCGGATGGAGTTCCCATTCCCCCGGATGAAAAGTC
The DNA here is from genome assembly GCF_027579735.1 of Bombina bombina. NCBI lineage: Eukaryota > Metazoa > Chordata > Amphibia > Anura > Bombinatoridae > Bombina > Bombina bombina. The sequence continues at coordinate 1,499,354,246 of NC_069499.1, forward strand.
TGACGACTTAGAAAATCCGCCTCCCAGTTCTCTACACCTGGGATATGGATCGCTGACAGGTGGCAAGAGTAAGTCTCTGCCCAGCGAATTATCTTGGAGACTTCTGACATCGCTAGGGAACTCCTGGTTCCCCCTTGATGGTTGATGTAAGCCACAGTCGTGATGTTGTCCGACTGAAATCTGATGAACCTCAGTGTTGCTAGCTGAGGCCAAGCCAGAAGAGCATTGAATATTGCTCTTAACTCCAGAATATTTATTGGGAGGAGTTTCTCCTCCTGAGTCTATGAACCCTGAGCCTTCAGGGAGTTCCAGACTGCACCCCAACCTAGAAGGCTGGCATCTGTTGTTACAATTGTCCAATCTTTGTTGAGAGTTGCAAGAGAATGACTGGATATGGCAGTGAGGGGAGGAGCTATATAGCAGCTCTGCTGTGGGTGATCCTCTTGCAACTTCCTGTTGGGAAGGAGAATATCCCACAAGTAATGGATGATCCGTGGACTGGATACACTTAACAAGAGAAATCTTATGTATAATAAAATAACTTTGCAACATATTTTGATAATTTATTTTGCCCTCTTTACCCATTATTTAGCTCTGATTATTATTGGTTTGATAATTTTCAGTGCATACAACTTTAAACAACTTTCCAATTAACTTCTATTATCTAATTTGCTTCATTCTCTTGGTATCTTTTATTGAAGCAGCAGCAATGCATTACTAGGAGCTAGTTAACACATTGGTCGAGCCAATAACATGAGGCATATATGTGCAGCCAACAATCAGCAGCTCCTGAAGCTACCTAGATATCCTTTTCAACAAAGGATACCAAGAGAACAAAACAAATTACATAATAGAAGGAAATTATAAAGTTGTTTAAAATCAAATGCTCTATCTGAATATTGAAAAATAAATTTGGGTTTCATATCCCTTTAAGACACAATAATGAAAAAAGTGCCTCATGTACTGTACATTTAAGGAGGATATTACAGCAAAGCCTCCTAACATATCGTTAAATCCTTTGGTTTACCAAAGAAATCTTTAAATAATATCTTAAAACACGATTATGGTTAACAGCTTGAAGCCTACTTTTAAATTTGCATTTGTTCCTTAGGCCTTTAACTCTGTTCTTTGAAAGACTGATTTACACCTTGTAAATGCCTTAACTTTCCATCTGATTTGCATTTTCCTCCTGCCCCCCGCCCCGCTCTCGTGAAAACACTTGCGATCAGAATATTTTTTAAGACTGCAGACTGGCACAGGTTTGTTTTCAAAAGACTCTTTCGCCTAAGCAGTGAGGTCAGACACACTCTGTTCCACAAACAAACCTAACACAACAAGAGGAAAAGAACATAGAAATATCTAGGCCTGGAAATTTCTTGGGAAATACTGCAACGATGCATAGAACGATAAAGCAAAAAAATAATAATTCAAAAACGGCAAACCCTACATAAATGGTTTTGCATTGAACACCATTAAGTAGTGTACAACTTTAAGGGACTATTTAACCTAAATGTTTCTCCCAATGATCCATCTTACTTGCTGGATTGTAATAAATTGTTTACAAATAGTTCCTTTACCTATATATCTGCATTTAAAAAGCCGATTTTGCCTGTGGTATACTTAAAGGGACATTAAACACTAAATAAATGCTAGATAGAATGAAGCATTCAAAGAAAAGATTAGTTTGAGAATAACATGTAGATGTATTTTTTAAGGTTTAATTAGCTGTTTAAATATTGACAAAATAAGTATAAAGTTTTAGTATCCATAAAACAATGGGAGCTGCCATGTTGTAACTTAGGTTACCTTCTCTGCTGTGGCGAATAAGGAAAAGTTATAAAAAGGTCACTACAGTGTGCAGTGCAGTCAATGGCTAAAAAGCTTACAATTTCAGAATGTAATTACAGGAAAAGGGGACAAAATAAATAATGAAAGTATATAGCAGAGGTTTTTTTTTTTTATATACACGATTATCATTTTATATTACTATCTCAAAGTGTTTAGTGTCCCTTTAAGCATAGGGTATAAAAAAAAAGCTTTGTAAACAAAGTCAGCAGAATATTATATGCGTAATTTAAAAATCATACAAAATGAATAATTGAACCATTCACAAAAAAATAATTGTTCACCAAAAATCGTATTTTATCAAAAACGTAAAATTTGTATGAAAATTACACAGGAATAAATCGTATTAAATATGCACAGAGTAAATCGTAATTTAAGTACAGTGGATGTTGAAAAAAAATAAAAAAAATAAAGACATTTCTACTTAGAAGTACAAAATACAAAGCTTAATTGCTGTTTTTCTTAAAATGAGTTCCGTGGGCGTATATGAAATCGTTTTTCAAATTCCAGCGTAATTCAGTAAAGATTTTCGCCCCAAAAGATCTCAGTTTTTTTTCTCCCAACTTAAAAGGTGGCGATGCTTTTAGCAAAATACTCAAAACACTAATTACTCTTAAAGGAAAACCTACACATATGAAAATAACAGCAAATTTAAGGTACAGTGCACTGAAAATAGTGTAATTTGATTTGTATTAGGCGTAATATTAAAATTTAATACGCCAGGGTCTCCCTCTGTACTTTGTCCTTCATTGCAAACTTTTACCTTACAGAGAGCTCTCATTACTTCTATAGGAGATATCTCGCAACTCGCAGGGACAGCCCCTTCTTTATAGAATTACATGAGGGCTGTGAGTGTCGGCGTGGAAAACCACGTCTAGACTTTTAAATGTGATAAAATCGGCCCTAAGTATTGGACTTTAGTTCACAGACAGAGATAAGATAAAGAAGCATTTTTGTTTACAGATTTCCATGCAAGCTCAACCCTTTTTGATGGGCTGTGGTGTCAAAAGAACAAAAGTAGCTATTTCAAACACAAAAATAAACATAAAGGACATAATTATCATGCATTTTATATCTCTCTTTCTGCTACTAATAAAACAAGTCTTTGGAAACACATTAAGAGAAAAACTATTTTGCGGTATACTGTCCCTTTAACACAGGTGTGGCACTCTTATGGCATAATTGCTCAATATGGCACTTAAAATAAATTTACTCCACCTCTGAGCACTACCATACTGGTGAGATTTCAGTCAAAATCATTGTATCAGATAGAGCATGCACTTGTAATAGCAATCTTATTTTGTTATCTTGGTATCCTTAGTTGAATAGTAGACTCAGGTACAACAATGTATTACTGGGACCTAGTGAGTCAATGACAAGATGTATATATGGGCAGCCACCAATCACCAGCCAGCTCCTAGCAGTGTATTGCTGCTCCAGAGCATACCTATATATGCTTTTCAACAAAGAATATTAATAAAGTTAAGTTAAAATGAAATGCTCTGACTGAAACATGAAAGTTTATTTTTTTACTTTACTGCTCATTCAATTATTGTTAATAAAAAATAAAGGATGTCTATGAAATATGCATGACCAATCAATATATTGAATGTCCAGTTAAACCTAAAAATGTATCTTAGGCACTAGATAGATTTTTTTTAAACATTAATGCCAAGTTAGGCACATACTCTAAAACAAGGTTTGCCACCCTTGCCCTCGATATATATGTTTATAATTTAATTTAGTTAGACCTTAGCTTCAGTCTGCCATGGTGCCCAAGGGTTTACAAACATTGATGTCTGTAGCATTACAATCAGCTGTTTAATTTCTCTTCTTAAAGCAGAGGTTTTATAGCAGAAATGATACATTTTCTTCGCCTTTTGCTGCAATCTTAGATCTCCAAGGTGATACTGAGGCTCCAGATATTAGCCAGGAAAATTAGAGTGCTAGGAGGTCGGTTCTTTTGGCACTAAGTTGGTTTAATAAATTTGATGATTCTGATTAATGGCAGTTTGTGCAACGGCCGATGCTGACTGGTTTAGCATTCTATCTGATCGGGAGGAGTAGTTCTCTGCGACACCGAGTGATGCTTTGCAGGGGTTAAACACATAAACTTGTACGGTTGCTAGTGCTAAGATTACTTGCTCTTAGTGAATTAGAGCATATCTTTTTTTGCACCACAGTTCAACTGAGAGATGCAGCATTAAAAGAACAGTATACACCCATTTTCATTTAACTGCATGTAATAGACACTACTATAAAGAAGAATATGCACATATACTGATATAAACATCCAGTATAAAACCTTTTAAAAATGTTTTACTTAGAAGCTCCCAATTTAGCACTGTTGTTGAGGTTAGGCTGGGACACCCACTGAAAGGGGCTGGGAAAATAAGAAGTACAGACACTGACCCCTCCCTGCATATGAAAACAGGGCCGTCTTTAATGTTGACTTGACCCTGGGCAAACATTTTCTTGCCCCCCCCCCCCTTGCAATTTCGCTCACCACCCCAACATCCCAAAAAACAACTAAATCAATTTATTTTATAATTTTTTTAAAATTATTAGCCCAGCAGTGGATCATCCACTGCTGGGCTAATCATTTAAACAAAAATGAAATAAATTACAATATGTGAAACTGGACCTAAGCAGTACTAATAAGTATATAAATATACAAATTCCTCCACTGTGGATTAATTTAAAATGCTTTTGAATGTGATTCTGGTGTGAGGTTAGCTGGCTAAAGAGATTTAGGGCAGCCAATAGGAGCAAGCAAGGTAAAGACTGAGGAGGAAGCATGGAGGTGCAGACAAATATAAGTTTACTGACTGGAACAGCAGAACTACTATGGGAAGCTGTAAAATCTGAGACACAGAGGGAAAAAAACCCCTATAAAAATAAACCTTACCTTAATGTGTGAAGTATCAGCATGACACCATACATCAGCCACAGCAGCACGTCACTTCTTTGCTAGGAACAAGTTCCCTCTCACCCTGCAGTAGACAATGCTGCATGGGGGAGGGGCGTATGTGCACTTACTTATTCTTCCCACTGACACCTTTCTACAACGCACTGTTCCCCTAACAAACTTCAGTTAGTTGATCTTAGGGCCACAGCAGAAAGAGCAGGGTTAAGGGGACCAGCAGACTGGATGCGATGCTGTCTGCCAAAGGCTACATGGATACATTGTGAGATGAGTCACACAGCCTCAAGACTGAAGAGGGCAGTGTGTGCAGCTGCACAGATGCTGAAATCCTCACGTGCCTGCCGCTCCAGCTTTCTGCTGCATGCGCCTACAGTCAGCCCTACCCAGAAACAATCCCCACCACCAGAGCAGTTACCTGGTAACAGTGGTAACCCCAGCAGGCCTTTTCTGATGCAGTGGAATTGGCTGGATGCCGAGTTAGGGCTTTGCATTCAGTGCTGCACAGTGCACATCTAAACCAGCACATGGCACTAGCTTGGCATGTCACATGACACCGGCACAGTCTGGCACAGTTTCTCACAAATAAATATAAGCAGAGAACTTTTGTCTGTGACAGTATTAGGACTGACTGTGTGTGTGTCCCATATCACATGACATCAGCAGTCTGGCAAGAACCAAAAAAAAAGGACTCTTGGGCCCCTCAACAAAGACTGGGCCCTGGGCAGCTGCCCCTTTTGCCCTGTGTTAAAGACAGCAGGAATCTGTAGACATCAGTATACATCTGATACTGTAGGGCTGGTTTAGGAGTCTGACAATCTGCACAATGTTCTTAAAAAATAAGCAAAACTATACATTTATTACAAAAACACTACCAGATGGGCTATATAAGTGGATCATCTACAAAACATTTATGCAACGAAACATCTAGTGTAAATGCCTCTTTAAAGGGACACTAAAGTCACACTTAAACTTTCATGATTTAGATAGGGCATGACATTTTAAACAACTTTCCACTTTACTTTTATCATCAAATTTGCTTAGTTCTCCTGGTATTCTTTTTTGTAAGCTAAACCTAAGAAGGCTCAGACTGAATTATAAACTGTTGAAAACCGTCTCTAATCTCAGTGCATTTTCACAGTTTTTCACAGTTAGACACTGCTAGTTCATGTGTCATAAATATATATATATATACAGTATATATATATATATATATATATATATATATATATACTCTCTCTCTATGTATGTATATATATATATATATATAAAAAAATAATTAAAAAAATGTGCTCACTCCAGTGGAGTTATTTAGGAGCCAGCACTGACTGGCTAAACTGCATGTCTGTCAAAAAAAGGGTGTAGTCTGCAGAGGCTTAGAGATAAGGTAATCACAGAGGTAAAAAGTATATTAATATAACTGTGTTAGTTATGCAAAACTGAGGAATGGATAATAGAGGGATTATCTATCTATTCAGACAATAACATTTTTAACGTAGACAAATGTTAGAAAAAAATCTACTGCTTATTTCAAATTCTATTGCTATTGCATTGTTTTTTATTGATGCACTTATTTAGTATGCAATTCTGTATTTAACTGAACTCTAAATTAAACTTTTTTTTATTTTTAACAAAAACAAAATGTATTCTTACTTGATCATTTTTTTTATTTCGGAATGATGATAGTCCATAAGGTCTATAACATGAAGGATATAATTCCCGCCACTAGGAGGAGGCCTAGAACCCACACAAGAGCTTAAATAACACTACAACCTCCCATCTCTTCTCAGTTTAACGCTTAGCCAAGCAGAGAATAGGAAACAGATAGGCAGGGAAAAAAAGCTGGGCCTATAGAGGTGCAAGTGAAAACTGTCACCCAAAAAAAAGAAAAGAGCATCATTCCGAAAGAAAATTTATCAGGTAAATATAAATTTTGTTTTCTTTCATATAATGATGATAGTCCATAGAGTCTATAACATGTGAGATTTATACCCAAGCAGATAGTCCATGTTACAGAATGGGTGTGACAATTTTCTAACAGTTACTATTTATCAGACACAGTGGCCAAAAGGTGCTTGCAAAGAACCAAAAAACACAAAATCGGTAACATTTTGAAAAGGTATGCAGAGACCATGTAGCTTTGCAAATCTGCTCCAAAGATGCATCATTTGTGAAAGCCCAGGAAGTTGCAACTGATCTTGTACAATGGGCTGTGATACACTTAGGGGGTGACTTGCCTACCACCAAGTAAGCCTTGTGAATGACCTATTTGAGCAGATTGGCTTAGTTAGTAGGTTGAAGATAAAACTTCAATGCTCTGACAATATCAAGATTAAGTAAAAGGCGTTCCTAAGAATTAGAAGGATCTAGACAGAATCAGGGACACTTACTGCATAGCCAGTGGATTGCGGGTTTTGCCCTGAAGATTTATGTAGGCCACTGCCATGATATTGTCTGAATGGAAACTGATAAACCTTTATTCTTTTAAGAGGTGCCAGGACTGAAGAGCCTGAAGAATTGTCCAGCGTTCAACAATGTTGATTGGTAACCTTGCCTCCAGAGGGGACCAAACTCCTTGAGCTTGAATTCCAGACCACACCCCTGCCTGAAAAACTGGTGTCCGTCCATAGTCCATGATGGGTCAAGAAGAGACGCCCAAGTGTAAAGGAGGACCTTGTATCCACCAAGAGAGAGATTGTCTGACGGACAAATCAAGGGCAATCTTCTGTTCCAATTGAAGATAATTCTGTGACCACTAATTAAGGATAGATATTTGAAGAGGATCGCAAGTGGAGGAGGGCAAAGCGAACTGCATCCAAATCCGCAACCATAAGACCCACTACCTCCATGCATTGAGCTACTGATGGAAATGAAGCATGCAGAAGGGACAGATGTGCCTTCTAAAGCTTTATTCTGTGTGATTCTGTCAAGAATAGATGCATTAGAACTAAATCTATGATGACTATTAGAAAAGACACCCTTGTACCTGGAGTTAAAGAGCTCTTTGGAACAATAGATAAAGGCAAGGAAGGTGCCTGCACCAAGATATCGTCAAGATAAGGGACAATCAACATCCCCTGAGCTCTGATCACCGCAAACAATACTCCTGGCACCTTTGTGAAGATGCAAGGTACTGTAGCCAGACCAAATGAAAAGGACAATAAACTGGTAGTGTTTGTCTAGGAATGCAAACCTTACACATTGATGGTAATCCTTGTGTATAGGGATGTACAGGTATGCATCCTTGAGGTCTATAGTAGACATGAATTGACTCTAATGGGTTAACAGCAAATGATTTCCATCTTGAAAGTTGGGACTCAGACAAACTTGTTTAGGGTTTTGAAATCTAAAATGGACCCGAAAGTCCCTTCATTCTTTGGGACAATAAACAGATTGAAGTAAATCCCTTGACCCTGTTGAGACACAGGTACTGGGATAATTACTCTCATATCCTCTAAATCCTAAACACTTTGCATGAAGGCAGCCCCCTTTGCAGGATTTTTTGGGACATGATGGAATTGTCCTTGAGGAGGCCTGGAGCGAAAACCTATCATGTAACCTTGGGATATGATGTTTTGAACCCAGGGGTCCTGGACTGACTGGAACCAAGCTTTCTGAAAAAAGACTCAGTCTGCCCCCTACCAGCCCAGAATCTGGTTTGGGGGCCGCACCTTCATGCAGATTTTGTATTGGCGTTGGACTTCTTGTTCTTTGCTCATGAAGAACCAGGCTTCCAGGCTAGCTTGAAGGGCTAAGGTTTTTGAGAAGAGGAGGACTTCTGATCTCCTGAGGAATGAAAGGAAAGAAACCTATTACTTGTTCTTTTCCTTAGATTTCTTGTCCTGAGGGAGAAAAACCCCTTTCCCACCAGTAACAGTCTTAATAACTGAATCCAAATCAGAACCAAATAGAATCTTCCCTTGGAAGGAATGAGACATTAACCTATTTTTTTAACCATAAGGCCCTTCTTGGAATAACTGCCATAGACATGTTCTTAACATCAATCTTGATGATGTCCATTACTGCCTCACATATAAAGGTGTTAGCCATTTTAAGGGCTTTATTGCAATTTTGGAGGTCCTCAGCAGAGGATTGTTCAGAAACCATTTTGGATAGGGAATCGCACGAGACAGCCCCTGTCAAGACTACACAGGTGATAGACACTGCTGGTTTAGGCACCAGTCTAAAGGAAGAGCTTTCTCAGGAAAGACTCCATTTTGTGGTCCATTGGATGCCTTAAAGAGGTGCAATCCTCCATGGGGACAGTAGTGCGTTTGGCAAGAGTGGAAAAAGCTCCATCAACTCTTTTCTGTTCAGGAACCAGGTAGATTCTCTTAAACATGGAAGAAGGAGCAAATGGAACACCAGTTTTTTTCCATTCTATGGCTATATAGTCAGAAAAATCCAGATTACGAGAGGAGCTGTATTTAATGCTCCCCCTCTTGCGCTAACTCTGCTAGAAGCACATGGCACTAGCTTGGCATGTCACATGACACCAGCACGGTCTGGCACAGTTTCTCACAAATAAATATAAGCAGAGAACTTTTGACTGTGACAGTATTAGGACTTACTGTGTGTGTGTCCCATATCACATGACATCAGCAGTCTGGCATGAACCAAAAAAAAAAAAAAGGACTCTTGGGCCCCTCAACAAAGACTGGGCCCTAGGCAGCTCCCCTTTTTGCCCTGTGTTAAAGACGGCCCTGTATGAAAAGACAGATAACAAACAGGATCAAGCAGGAATCTGTAGACATCAGTATACATCTGATTTAGGGCTGGTTTAGGAGTCTTACAATATGCACAATGTTCTTAAAAAATAAGCAAAACTATACATTTATTACAAAAACACTACCAGATGGGCTATATAAATGGATCATCTACAAAACATTTATGCAACGAAAAATCTAGTGTACAATGCCTCTTTAAAGGGACACTAAAGTCACAATTAAACATTCATGATTTAGATAGGGCATGACATTTTAAACAACTTTCCACTTTACTTTTATCATCAAATTTGCTTAGTTCTCTTGGTATTCTTTTTTGAAAGCTAAACCTAGGAAGGCTCAGACTGAATTATAAACTGAAAACCGTCTCTAATCTCTCATTTTCACAGTTTTTCACAGTTAGACACTGCTAGTTCATGTGTCATATATATATATATATATATATATATATATATATATATATATATATATATATATAATTGTGCTCACTCCACAAACACCAGTTTTTTTTCCATTATTTGGCTATATAGTCAGAAAAAGCCAGATTACAAGTGGAGCGGTATTTAATGCTCCCCCTCTTGCGCTAACTCTGCTAGAAGCTTTTTGTGCGCGTCGGGTATCGCTTGTATTAATTACAAGTAGAAAGTAAAATGCTTGCACTTGATCTAGCCCCATAGAAGTCAATGGAACACTCTAGTCGTGCACAAACCCGATTGCATATTCTGAAGTGCGCTATGCCGACATGAAAATATGAATATATCACATTCCAATGTTCTTCACACAGAAGAATATGTTCTGTTTATTCATAAATACATATTTCTATATGTATCTGATGGTATTTTGGTACAATATATATTAATATATATATTAATTAATTCCTTTTGGAGCACTGTTTGTTACAAGGATCTGCAAGGAGCAAAAAACAACATTCTGATTGAACTCCTTTAAGGCACTAGTTTAACAGTGCTAGAGACTCTAAGACTGCAAACAAGAGAAAAAGAACTGCTTAAAGAAAACTATTGTGTCTTTCTGGAATTACCCCTAAGCTGTGATTACAGACCGGATCACCTACACAATTAGGGACCGGATGAAAAAAGCTGCTAACACAGTAACCTTTCAGTCCTAAGGAGATTCTGACTGCATAAAGGAACCTGGGGAAAGAGGTAACAGAAAACAGAGACAACAAGCTGCATACAGGAGAGTTTAAAGTGTTGGATGTTAAAACACAGTGCAAGTATAAACACATAATAAAAGTGGCATTTCAGTGAGCCTTCAGAGCAGAAGGTGCGAGCCATATCTTTTTGCGATCCTCCATTAAGGAACATTACTTAGTTGTGGCTATAGCCCCACTTAATTTAAACCAGAGAGGGAAGACCCCCCTTTTTTTAGTTTTACATGTTTTTAAGAGTGCACACTCTATATTGTTATCCTATATGAATTGTGATTTTATGATTGTATTTTTAGAAGATAAAATAACTTGTGTTTTAAATACTGCCTTTTTTAACAAATAGGTTTTTAACAGGTTTTAAAAGAACCAATTAAATACTGTTGTAAACGTTGAATTTAGCAAGTATTGATTGTGTCAATTATTCCATATTTACCGTTAGCTGATATTTATTAGCGCTCACTCTGTAAGGTTTTTTAGTTTAAGTTTTTAACTATCCACTTCAGGAAATAGTGTTGTTTGGTATCTTCTATTCAGTACTATTTACCTTGCTTACATTTACAATATATATTAATGCCTATATATATATATATATATATATATATATATATATATATATATATATATATATATATATATATACAGTATATATACATATATATATATATATATATATATACACACACACACACACACATATATATATATACATATATATATATATATCTATATATATATATAGAGAGAGAGAGAGGTATAGATATATATAGGAATATCTATTTGTAAATACATAGAACATACTGTGCTATGTGCAGAACATTGGAATGTCAAATATTTGTAGTAAATACACACTATAACATTTGATAAACATATATAAACATGCTATTTTATTTACGTTTCACAAAAGGAGACTGTTAGTTCATGTTGGCCATATAGATTGTGTTAACACCCGAGGAGTTATTTAAGATTAAGCACAACACAGTACTAAATGCAAGTCAATAGATAATAAATAAAATGTCATATGATTAGGGGGCTGTCAGAACATGTTTATATACAAGGTAATCACAGAGCTAAAAAGTATATTAATATAACTGTGTTGGTTATGCAAAACTGGGGAATAGGTAATAAATAGATTATCTATCTTTTAAAACAATAAAAAATTATATTGTAGACTGTCCCTTTAACTGCAAAGGGCTCCAATGCACTTATATTTATGTCTATATACAGTATGTGTACATATGTATTTATGTGTAAATACACATATAAATACATTTGTACACACACACACACATATAAATACATGCATATACATATTTAGACATGTATATGTATGTCTATGTTAAAGCCCTTTTTCTGCCTTTTTTTCCAAACACCTGAGAACTCACATCTTTGAGCCCTTATCATTTTTTTGTGCAATATTTTTTATGAGATAGTGTTATTATAGTGTATAACTGTACTTTCAATGTATTTTTTTATGTGTTTTGTGACACTTTTTTGTTTCCGGAAACAGTTGACCAGAGCATCTATTGCACTCAAGCGATTGTGTGTACTTTCAACTTGTAATACGAGTGGTACACCCGATGCATGCAAAACCCTTTTCGCTCGCCCGTAATATTTGTGCACCAACTGTAATCTGGCCCTAAATCTGGAACCTGAAATACCTCTGGAATCTAAAGAGAAGATTTGAAAACAACATTTAACTGATTTACAGGCTTGTTTTCAGCAGGTTTTCCCCCAGAAATACCCAGAGTACTCATGCAACAATGTGCGGATATGCTCTACTTTAAATCTGAAAGCATTGTCAAATTCAGGGTCAGGAACAGGGTCCTGTTCACCAGATGACACTTTCCGATCTGAACTGGACGATTGTGAGGATGAGGGAAAGGAGTTCAAATGTTCACATCAAAGGAGTGAGGTAAATCCCTGGATTAGCTTTTACGCTTACTTGGCTTGTAGATTGACCTGGCACACTGGAACAGATTTGCAAAACAGACATAAATATGTACAGGGAGAGGTATCAGTAGGACAATTTTCCAATTGTTTTGACATAGTTTTATTGGGCACAGATTCACTGGGTTCCATTATGTGCAAAACTCACAAGTATAGCAGATTATGAACAAACACAAATGCACTGATAAAAAGTAATGTTAGAAATCCCTCTACACCTGACACCTGAGAAGTATATAAAGGGTAAGGTAATACCTAGGCCCTATAATAAAGAGACTGACAGAATGCCCCCTAGTAATCCACTGGCAGCTCATGCGTGGGTACTCACCCCTCTCCAGTAACAGGATTACAAATTGAGGCTGATTTACGAAGAATAAAGGCAGAAAGATGATTTGAAGACCTTTCCCTCCCCACCTGCAGCTCTGGAGTGAGGAGAAAAATACAGCAAAACTAGGGGGCAGAGCCACCACCCGAAATACTAACAGTACCCCAAGAGAGGATAGAATGAGTGAAAAAAAGCCTTGATCAAAGTTTTATGTAAAAAACATATATACATAACCCCCAAAAAATCCCTGTGTGCTATGTAGGCTAACCAGATGCTTAGAGAGGGAACTGCTGATTGTACCTGTGTTAGAGTACCTTCTAATAGCCTGTGGGTTGTGTATGTACTGTGGTAAGTAGCTTACCTGAAGTAGCACCCTCCACTGGTTTACCAATCACCAAACTGCAGCAGTATTCAGTGGAGAGCCCACCCAGTGTTTGTACAAATACAGCAGAGGATTTCTGAGGAAATACCGTTATCCCACAGGGGGAGGCTAAGGCACATATCACTGTGATGTCTGAGGGTAGTTATGGCTGAAATCCCTTGAGAGATACTGCGCACATAACAGGGTACATCATGTATCATTCAGGTTGCTTGAAATCTTTTCTGTCTTCTTTGTGAATGATATGTCCCAGGAATTAAGGGTCTCATATTCATATGAGCTCCCAAACATTAATCCATAAGCAAGTAGCTGGAACACGTCTATTCTCAACTTTAACCTGAGAATGATGATAGTACAAAAGGGTCCATGACATGTGTGATATTATTCCCGCCACTTTGAGGAGGCCAAGAACCCACCCATCTTGCTCTTGGCCTCCTCAAAGTGGCGGGAATAATATCACACATGTCATGGACCCTTTTGTACTATCATCATTATACAATAGAAAGAAACAATTTGAATATTTCTATAATTGTATAATTTATTAAAGGGAAGTTAAACACATAACATTAACTGTACTAAAATGCTAGTGTTATTAAAACAAATAATAAAAAACTTATTATTTTCATTTTTTTATCATGCCTTTTTTCTGTAATTAAAGGAACATGAAAGTCACAATTAAATGTTCATGATTCAGATAAAGCATGCAATAATAAAAAAAAAATCTAATTCTATATTATTATTGCATTTCTTTCTTTCTTACAGTATCCTTTATTCAAGAGCATGCCTTGATATGCTCAGGAGAGTGCACATCTTTAGCACTCTATGGCATTTAGAGCTCGAAAGTATATAACATTGTTAAAGAAAACATTGTTGCAATCACCACTAACATATAATGATCAAGACACGTATACACTCCTGAACTGGAGCGTATCCATCAGGAACCAGAATTTGTTTTTACTACACTGTGATTGCTTGATCAGTGCAGGAGTTTTTTTATAACACAGCAAATGATAAACATACTGAAAGTTTTTTTTCTTGGACTGCTCAGAGACTGCAACATGTTGCAAATTGTGCTAAGAGTATTGCAGTTTAAATGTTTAATACATTTTATAACACAATTATTTTACTTACATATCTTTTGCTATGCTGTGTTTTATTGCAAATAAATATTATGGCATCTATGAAAACAACTTTTAATTTGCCTTTAAAGGGACATAAAACCCATATGCTAAATCCCTTGAAAGTGAAGGAGCATAACTGTAAAAAGCTGACAAGAAAATAGCTATGTAAAAAAGGAAGATATTTTACCTCAAAGTGTCTTCATCTTACAATAGTAAGTTATCTGTGAACAGTTACCTTTCAACTACTGTTAGCTGCATATTGAAAACACAAAAACAACATCCAATTAGCTTCATCAGTGATTATTTAATTTTGAAATTTCATAGTAAACTTCCTGCACATGCCAGATGCATGCTCCCTTAAGTCATGGGACTAGCATCCTGATTGGCTGTTTAAAATCTATTTAAATTGGGATGTGGCTATGGAGGAAATTTTGAGGTAAAATATCTTCCTTTTTTACATAGAGATGTTCAGGTGATACATTTCTAGTCAGCTTTTTACAGCTATGCTGCATCACTTTCAAGTGCTTTAACATTTCAGTATCATTAAGGTAAGTAGAATATTAACAGATTGTATCCCACAGTGCCAGATTGGCCTGCCAGGATACCGTGAGTTTTCTAGTGGGCCCGCTGTCCCCGTAGGGCCACATACTTGGTCAGTCAGGTCATTAAGCGAGCCTTGTGCGCACACGTAGCACATTTGTTTATGGCTGCTCCACTCCTGATGAGGGTGTGGGGCTTGTAGAGGCAGAAAAGTGTCCCCATGACTGCTCCTAACGAGGGTGTGGGGACCTGCTGCAGAAGAAAAGTGGCCCTAAGCAAGGTGGGGGGAGGGGTGAAGGCGGGACCAGGGGGGCTGAGGCAAGTCTTCAAACATTTTCAGGGCTGGTCTGATTTCCCAGTTTGGCCCTGGTATCCTTTAAAATGATTCCCCTACCAAACCTTAGTGCTTATTTTCTGTTGCGTTGTAAAGATAATATTTTACTGCTTTCTTGATTTAGGAATTGTAAAATGTGAGTAATGACGTCAATTTTTGGGAAAAAATAGACCACAGAGTCATAACGTATTTGGGCTGTTCAGATAAAGAGCTGAGCACTGGAAGATGAGATTAAATAGGCCTGCTTATTTACCTGAGTTGATTTGGCAAGTTTATCCTTGTATTCCTTCTCAATCTGCTTCAACCTGCTGTTGGCCTTTAAAAAAAAAAAAGAAAAAAAAAATTAGCTGAGATGAAGAACAGGGAAAGACACTTTGCAACTGACCTCTGTGTTTGGCACCTCATCTGCATGCTGAAGTCACTGGGCATATCGCCAATTCCAACGCCCTTTTATGGCAGCCAGAAAAGCAAAACGGGTTTGTCTTTGATCTCTTTACAACTATTCATCACTTAAAAGGAGGGGGGAGCAGAAAAAAAAACTGAATCTGCTGCCAATTATTATAAGAAGGAAAAAAAAAGACCTCTGTGGATAGAAAAAGAGCAGATAGACAGAAGTTTATCAGGATGATTCATCTACTGTAGAAGGAAAGAGAGAGATGCACAGAGATAGGTTGTATTCAGCAGAGGGGGTTCTCAGTGTCACCGATATCGGGCACAAATGGTCACCACCTTAACTATTTCACTACCACAGTGCCTCAGATAGGATTCATTTTCAAACAAAATAAGTATAAAAAGCAAATTTATTTAAGTAAAAAATAAATTAACATAAAAAATTAGCAGTGATTCTAACATTTGGCTTCAGATTTCTGTCCTCAAAGGAACACAAACATGCCAGGAGTGCTCACATGCTCATGCACAGGTCAGATAATCAGGCATGTCCCATTATCCCTGCTGGTGCACAGGACAGAATCAGGCATTTCTCATAATCCTTGCTGGTGCACAGGACAGATAATTAGGACTGGCCGTGCTCTCCTACTTGTGCACAGATGAGGAGATAAGGAGAACATTCTATTCTTGTGCACACATCAAACGATTGGGAGTGCACAGGTCTGATCATCAGGACAGTCCATACTTCCCTGCTTGAGCACAGGTAAGATAATCAGGACTGTCCATACTCCCTGCTTGTGCACAGGTCATATTATTAGGACTGTCCATACTTCCTGTTTGTGCACAGGTTAGATGATTAGGATTGTCCATACAAGTTGTTTCTGCACAGACCATATAATCAATTTCAAGCATATTGACGACTGTAAATTCTGCAATCAGGACCTCAAATCCTGGCATGCTTTGAACCTCGGAGGGCAGAAGTTAGACACCCCTATGCTAAACTTTAGAAATACCTGAAAAAAATATGTTATTCTAACAGAGGTAGCTAGAATCAATTATACTACTTAATACATCTGCTTCCACTTCAGTAATCCTGAAACATGCCTTACATTTCACTGTGGGATCTGTTGGCAACTTTCTTTTCTAAACCTGCCTTTACTAGCTAATCGCACATTCAGCAAGTCAGATGTGGGATAACAACCACCTAGGGCTTTCAGTTTCTTATATAACACTATAAATGGAATTTTCTATATAAAGTTCTATAAATAAAACAAGTTCCTGAAAGGAGAAGTTTCAGGGTAATCTTGAATTTTCCAACAATCACCATAATAATGTTATGTTCTAGTTTTAAAGGGAAATTAAACTCAAAATTTCACTACATCACAAGTGGGAGCGCTAATTTATCGCATGTCTGTAAATAGGCAAATTCGTTTATTTACAGGCTCGCGATTAATAACCAGCCATTACAAATGGCTATGCTAAGCTATGGTGTGCTTGTGGTAGCAATTAGCGCTCATAAAATTAACCAGAGATCAGGCCTCTGGTTAATTTTAAAATAACCCCCAGTTGCCCCCAAAATAAAGAATATTCTTTTTTTATTAAAAAAAACTGCAAAAACATAATTTATGCTTACCTGATAAATTTATTTCTCTTGTAGTGTATCCAGTCCACGGATCATCCATTACTTATGGGATATATTCTCCTTCCCAACAGGAAGTTGCAAGAGTCCACCCACAGCAAAGCTGCTATATAGCTCCTCCCCTAACTGCCATTACCAGTCATTCGACCGAAAACATGCAGAGAAAGGAAAACCATAGGGTGCAGTGGTGACTGTAGTTTAATGGAAAAATTACCTGCCTTAAAGTGACAGGGCGGGCCGTGGACTGGATACACTACAAGAGAAATAAATTTATCAGGTAAGCATAAATTATGTTTTCTCTTGTTAAGTGTATCCAGTCCACGGATCATCCATTACTTATGGGATACCAATACCAAAGCTAAAGTACACGGATGATGGGAGGGACAAGGCAGGTACTTAAACGGAAGTTACCACTGCCTGTAAAAAACCCTTTCTCCCAAAAATAGCCTCCGAAGAAGCAAGGTATCAAATTTGTTAAATTTGAAAAAGTATGAAACGCAGACCAAGACTCCGTCTTGTAATCTGTTCAACAGAAGCCACATTTAAAAAAGGCCCAAGTGAAAACCACAGCTCTAGTAGAATGAGCTGTAATCCCTTCAGGAGGCTGCTGTCCAGCAGTCTCATAAGCTAAATGAATTATGCTTTTTAACCAAAAAGACAGAGAGGTTGCTGAAGTCCTTTGACCTCTCCTCTGTCCAGAATAGACAACAAACAAGGTGAATGTTTGATGAAAATCTGTAGTAGCTTGTAAGTAAAACTTTAAAACACGAACCACGTCCAAATTGTGTAATAGACGTTCCTTCTTTGAAGAAGGATTAGGATACAAGAATGGAACAACAATCTCTTGAGTGATATTCTTGTTAGATACCACCTTAGGTAAAAACCCAGGTTGGTACACAGGACTACCTTATCCGTACGGAGAACTAGATAAGGAGAATCACATTGCAACGCAGATAACTCGGAGACTCTATGAGCCGAGGAAATAGCTACCAAAAAGGAACTTTCCAAGATAGAAGTTTGATATCTATGGAATGAAAAGGTTCAAATGGAACTCCTTGAAGAACCTTAAGAACCAGCTTTAAGCTCCATGGCGGAGCAACATTTTTAACCACAGGCTTGGTTCTAACCAAAGCCTGACCAAATGCCTGAACGTCTAGAATACCTGCCAGACGCTTGTGCAAAAGAATAGACAGAGTAGAAATCTGTCCATTTAAAGAACTAGCTGACAACCCTTTTCTCAAAATCATCTTGGAGAAAAGATAATATCCTGGGAATCCAGACTTTACTCCATGAGTAACCCTTGGATTCATAACAATAAGATATTTACACCATATCTTATGTTAAATTTTCCTAGAGACAGGCTTTTATGCCTGTATTAAGGTATCAATTACTGACTCGGAGAAGCCATGCTTTGATAACATCAAGCGTTCTGTCTCCAGGCAGGCAGTCCATCTCAGATTAGTTATATTTTGAAAAGACCCTGAGGTAGAGGGTCCTGTCTCAGAAGCAAAGACCGTGGTGGAAAGGATGACATGTCCACCAGATCTGCATACCAGGTCCTGCGTGGCCACGCAGGCGCTGTCAAAAGCACCAAAGCACTCTCCTGCTTGATCTTGTGCAAACCCCTCCGGAGGGAATTCCCACTCCCCCGGATGAAAAGTCTGACGACTTAGAAAATCTGCCTCCCAGTTCTCAACACCTGGGATAGGGATAGCTTTTAGACAAGAGTGAGTCTCTGTCCAGTGAATTATTTTAAGACTTCTAACATTGCTAGGGAACTTCTGTTCCCCCTTGATGGTTGATGTAAGCCACAGACGTGATATTGTCCGACTGAAATATGATGTACCTCAGAGTTGCTAACTGAGGCCAAGTCTGAAGAGCATGGAATATCGCTCCCAGTTCCAGAATATTCATTAGAAGGAGGGTCTCCTCCTGAGTCCACTATCCCTGAGCCTTCAGGGTGTTCCAGACTGTATCCCAACCTAAAAGGCTGGCATCTGTTGTAACAATTGTCCTATCTGACCTGCGGAAGGTCATACCCTTGGACAGATGGACCCGAGATAGTCACCAGAGAAGAGAATCTCTGGTTTCTTGGTCCGGATTTAACAGGAGAACAAATCTGTGTAATCCCCGTTCCTCTGGCTGAGCATGCATAGTTGCAGTGGTCTGAAATGTAGGCGTGCAAACGGTACTATGTCCCTTGCCGCTACCATTAAGCCGATTACATTCATGTACTGAGCCACCAAAGGGCGCGGATGGAATGAAGAACACGGCAGAAATTTATAAACTTTGACAACCTGGACTCCGTCAGGTAAATTTTAATTTCTACAAAATCTATCAGAATACCTAGGAGGGAAACCCTTGATATTGGGGATAGAGAACTCTTTCCTTGTTCACTTTCCACCCATGCGATCTCAGAAATGCCAGTACTACGTCCGTATGAGACTTGGCAACTTGGATGTTTGACGCCTGTATCAGGATGTCGTCTAAATAAGGGGCCACTTCTATGCCCCGCGGCCTAAGGACCGCCAAAGTGACCCCAGAACCTCCATAAAGATTCTAGGGGCTGTAGTTAACCCAAAGGAAAGAGCTACAAACTGGTAATGCCTGTCTAGAAAGGCAAACCTGAAAAACCGATGGTGATCTTTATGCATCGTAATGTGAGGATAAGCATCCTTCAAATCCATTGTAGTCCTCTATTGACTCTCCTGGATCATAGTTAAGATGGTACGAATAGTTTCCATCTTAAATGATAGAGTTCTAAAGAATTTGTTTAAGATCTTTTAGATCCAAAATAGGTCTGAAGGTTTCCTTTCCTTGGGAACCACAAACCGATTTGAGGAAAACTGTGTCCCTGTTCCTCTATTGGAACTGAATGGGTCACGTACACAATGCAAGAATGTCTCTTTCTTTATCTGGTTAGCAGATAAATGTGAAAGGCAAAAACTCCCCTTTTTTGGGGGGGGAAAGCTTTGAAATCCAGAAGATATCTCTGGGGTATAATTTCCAATGCCCAGGGATCCTGGGCATCTCTTGCCCACGCCTGGGCGAAGAATGAAGTCTGCCCCCTATAGGATCCGTTACCAGATAGGGGTCCGTTCCTCATGCTGTTTTAGAGGCAGCAGCAGGCTCCTTGACCTGCTTATCTTTGTTCCAGGTCCGGTTGTCTCCAGACCGCCTTGGACTGAGCAAAAGTTCCCTCTTATTTTGCCTTAGAGGAAGTTGATGCCACACCTGCCTTGAATTTTCGAAAGGCACGAAAATTAGGCCTTTTTTGTCCCTTGATTTGGACCTGTCCTGAGGAAGGGCATGATCTTTTCCTCCAGTGATATAAGTAATAATCTCCTTCAAACTAGGCCTGAATAGGGTCTGCCCCTTGAAGGGAAGTTAAGTAGCTTATTTATTAAAGTCACGACAGCTGACCATGATATAAGCCATAGCGCTCTGCGCGCCAGTATAGTAAAAAACAGAATTCTTAGCCGTTAGTATAGTCAAAGGAACAAAGGCATCAGAAAACAAAGGAATTGGCTAGCTTAAGTGCTCTAAGCTTGTCAAATATATTCATCCAATGGAGCCTGTAAAGCCTCATCAAGAGACTCAAACCAGAACGCCGCAGCAGCAGTGACAGGAGCAATGCGTGCAAGGGGCTGCAGGATAAAACCTTGTTGAATAAACATTTTTTATCCATTGGATCTAAAAAAGCACAACAGTCCTCGCCAGAGGTAGTGGTACGCTTAGCTAGAGTAGAAACTCTTCTCTCCACCTTAGGAACTGTCTGCCATAAGTCCCGTGTGGTGGCAACTATTAGAAAACATTCTTCTAAAAAATAGGAGGGGAAGAGAACGGCACACCTGGTCTATCCCATTCCTTATGAAAAATTTTAGTAAACCTCTTTAGGTATTGGAAAAACATAAGTACACACCGGCACTGCATATTATTTATCCAGTCTACACAATTTCTCTGGCACTGCGATTGTACACATTCATTCAGAGCAGCTAAAGCCTCCCTGAGCAACAAGTGGAGGTTCTCAAGCATAAATTTTAAATGTAGAAATATCAGAATCAGGTTAAATCATCTTCCCTGAGTCACAAATATCACCCACAGACTAAGCATATTGTGAGGTAGTATCAGACATGGTTCTTAAAGCGTCTGTATGCTCTGTATCTACCCCCAGAGCTGTTTTGCTTTCCTTTAATTTCAGGTAGTCTGACTAATACTGCTGCCAGTGTATTATACACAACCTTTGCCATGTCTTGTAAAATAAACGCTATGGGCGCCATTGATATACTTGGCGCCATTTGAGCGTGAGTCCCTGGAGCGGGAGTCAAAGGGTCTGACACGTGGGGAGAGTTAGTCGGCATAACTTCCCCCTCGACAGAATCCTCTGGTAAAATAAACGCTATAGGTGCCCTTGATGTACTTGGCGCCATTTGAGCGTGAGTCCCTAAAGCGGGAGTCAAAGGGTCTGACACGTGGGGAGAGTTAGTCGGCATAACTTCCCCCTCGACAGAATCCTCTGGTGATAATGTTTTTAAATACAAAAAATGATCTTTATAGTTTAACATGAAATCAGTACATCTGGTACACATTCTAAAATGGGGTTCCACCATGGCTTTAAACATAATAAACACAGAGCCTCCTCTATGTTAGACATGTTAGAACTAATAAAGAGACTAGTAAGCTTGGAAAACACTTTAAATCAAGTTAACAAGCAAATATAACAAACGTTACTGTGCCTTTAAGAGAAACAAATTTTGTCAAAATTTGAAAAACAGTGAAAAAAGGCAGTAAATCAAACGAAATTTTTACAGTACATGTAATAAGTTAACAGAGCATTGCACCCACTTGCAAATGGATGATTAACCCCTTAATGCAAAAAACAGATAAAAAAAAAACAAAAAAAAACGACATTTTTTTAAACAGACACAACAAAACTGCCACAGCTGAGCTGTGGATTACCTTCCCTATAACTGTTTCTATGCAAAATTTAAGCCAGCCATGTGGAAAAATTAGGCCCCAATAAGTTTTATCACCAAACATATGTTAAAAAACGATTAAACATGCCAGCAAACGTTTTAAAACACATTCTTATAAGAGTATGTATGTCTATTAATAAGCCTGATCCAGTCACTATCACTGCATTTAAGGCTTTACTTACATTACTTCGGTATCAGCAGTATTTTCTTAGTCAATTCCATTCCTTAGAAAAATATATTACTGCACATACCTTAGCATATATCTCTATCAATCAGCCTGGTACCAGTCGCTTTCACTGCATTTAAAGGCTGTACTTACATTACTTCGGTATCAGCAGTATTTTCTTAGTCAATTCCATTCCTTAGAAAAATATTTTACTGCACATACCTTATTTGCAGGAAAACCTGCACGCCATTCCCCCTCTGAAGTACCTTACTCCTCAGAATGTGTGAGAACAGCAACTGGATCTTAGTTACGTCTGCTAAGATCATAGAAAAAACGCAGGCAGATTCTTCTTCCAAATACTGCCTGAGATAAACAGCACACTCCGATGCCATTTAAAAATAACAAACTTCGGATTGAAGAAATAAACTAAGTATAAAAAACCACAGACTCTCACGACCTCCTATCTATGTTGAGACTTGCAAGAGAATGACTGGTAATGGCAGTTAGGGGAGGAGCTATATAGCAGCTTTGCTGTGTGTGGACTCTTGCAACTTCCTGTTGGGAAGGAGAATATATCCCATAAGTAATGGATGATCCGTGGACTGGATACACTTAACAAGAGAAAAGCAGTTATGAGCGGTTAAAGTTGTCAGGTGTGAGTTGTTAGAAAAAAAAAAACTGCACTGAAAAGTGCCTTTACATAGAGGTCAATAGGAACGGTGTGTTCCCTGTAAATATATATGTATATGCTTATATACATATATATTTATGTGTTAATATACATATATACTTATTTATTTACAATCTGCTGCCCATCGCTGCGCGACTCACCCCCTTTGCGGCATGAGAACGACACTCCCATTGGAGCCTATGGAAGCACGCATTCGCATTGCACCTAACTTGTAATACCTGCACACATTTGCATGCGCTAGTATTACTAAGTGGAGCTCAAATATCGCTTTCGATATCTGTTTATACAAAGTGCAAAGTTTACCATCTTTAACTGTTAAAACTGTAGTGTTTCCACTCCCCCAAGCAGAGTTTACCATCTTTAACTGTGAAAACTGTAGTGTTTCCCCCAAGAGAGTGTAGAATGCAGAACCCTGACACTCCAACATGCTGAACAGTGATTGGCTTATACAGATGTTTGTTTATATTTCAACCTAATTTGTCACAGCAAAGAAAGTACGATAAACAACTTGTAAAAGGTGTTTCACAGGGTGTGCACAACAAATGAGTTGTAAATAAAAGTATATTTTGCAATGCAGTGAATAATTTCTGCTGCATTAATAAAAAAAAATCACATTAACGTCCTTTTAAGTTAAAGGGATATGAAACCCAAAAATATTCTTTTGTGACTCAGACAGAAAATACCATTTTTTAAAACGTTTCAAATTTACTTCTGTTATCAAATTTGCTTTGTTCCCATTAAATTCTGTCTTAAAGAGATATTTAGGTAGGCATCTGGAGCACCACATGGCAGGAAAAACAGAATTTATGCTTACCTGATAAATTACTTTCTCCAACGGTGTGTCCGGTCCACGGTGTCATCCATTACTTGTGGGATATTCTCCTCCCCCACAGGGAAAGGCAAGGAGAGCACACAGCAAGAGCTGTCCATATAGTCCCTCCCAGGCTCCGCCCCCCCAGTCATTCGACCGACGGTTAGGAGAAAAAAAGGAGAAACTATAGTGTGCCGTGGTGACTGTAGTGTATAGAGAAAGAAATTCTTCAAACCTGATTAAAAAACCAGGGCGGGCCGTGGACCGGACACACCGTTGGAGAAAGTAATTTATCAGGTAAGCATAAATTCTGTTTTCTCCAACATTGGTGTGTCCGGTCCACGGTGTCATCCATTACTTGTGGGAACCAATACCAAAGCTTTAGGACACGGATGAAGGGAGGGAGCAAATCAGGTTACCTAAACAGAAGGCACCACGGCTTGCAAAACCTCTCTCCCAAAAATAGCCTCCGAAGAAGCAAAAGTATCAAATTTGTAGAATTTGGACAAAGTGTGCAGAGAAGACCAGGTCGCTGCCTTACATATCTGATCAACAGAAGCCTCGTTCTTGAAGGCCCATGTGGAAGCCACAGCCCTAGTAGAGTGAGCTGTGAATCGTTCAGGAGGCTGCCGTCCGGCAGTCTCGTAAGCCAATCGTATGATGCTTTTCAGCCAAAAGGAAAGAGAGGTAGCAGTAGCTTTTTTGACCTCTCCTCTTGCCAGAATAAACTACAAACAGAGAAGACGTTTGTCTGAAATCCTTTGTTGCTTCTAAATAGAACTTTAAAGCACGGACTACATCTAAATTGTGTAACAAGCGTTCCTTCTTTGAAACTGGATTCGGACACAAAGAAGGCACAACTATTTCCTGGTTAATATTCTTGTTGGAAACAACCTTTGGAAGGAAACCAGGTTTAGTACGCAAAACAACCTTATCTGAATGGAACACCAGATAGGGCGGATTACAATGCAGAGCAGATAATTCAGAAACTCTTCTAGCAGAAGAATAGCAACCAAAAACAGAACTTTCCAAGATAACAACTTGATATCTATGGAATGCAAGGGTTCAAACGGAACCCCTTGAAGAACTGAAAGAACCAAATTTAGACTCCAGGGAGGAGTCAAGGGTCTGTAAACAGGCTTGATCCTGACCAAAGCCTGAACAAAAGCTTTAACATCTGGCACAGCTGCCAGTCGTTTGTGTAACAAGACAGATAAAGCAGAAATCTGTCCTTTTAGAGAACTCGCTGATAATCCCTTATCCAAACCTTCTTGGAGAAAGGAAAGGATCCTAGGAATTTTAATCTTACTCCATGAGAATCCCTTGGATTCACACCAACAGATATATATTTTCCATATTTTATGGTAATCTTTCTAGTCACAGGTTTTCTGGCTTGTACCAGAGTATCTATCACAGAATCCGAAAACCCACGCTTAGACAAAATCAAGCGTTCAATTTCCAAGCAGTCAGCTGGAGAGAAACTAGATTTGGATGTTCAAATGGACCTTGTACTAGAAGATCCTGTCTCAAAGGTAGCTTCCATGGTGGAGCCGATGACATATTCACCAGGTCTGCATACCAAGTCCTGCGTGGCCACGCAGGAGCTATCAAAATCACCAAGGCCTTCTCCTGTTTGATCCTGGCTACCAGCCTGGGAATGAGAAGGAACGGTGGAAACGCATAAGCTAGGTTGAAAGTCCAAGGCGCCACTAATGCATCCACTAGAGTCGCCTTGGGATCCCTGGATCTGGACCCGTAGCAAGGAACCTTGAAGTTCTGACGAGACGCCATCAGATCCATGTCTGGAATGCCCATAATTGGGTCAACTGGGCAAACACCTCCGAGTGGAGTTCCCACTCCCCCGGATGAAAGGTCTGACGACTCAGATAATCCGCCTCCCAGTTTTCCACTCCTGGGATGTGGATCACAGACAGGTGGTAGGAGTGATCCTCCGCCCATTTGATGATCTTGGTCACCTCTCTCATCGCCAGGGAACTCCTTGTTCCCCCCTGATGGTTGAAGTAAGCAACAGTCGTCATGTTGTCTGATTGGAATCTTATGAATCTGGCCTTTGCTAGTTGAGGCCAAGCCCGGAGAGCATTGAATATCACTCTCAGTTCCAGGATGTTTATCGGGAGAAGAGACTCTTCCCGAGACCATAGACCCTGAGCTTTCAGGGAATCCCAGACCGCGCCCCAGCCTAATAGACTGGCGTCGGTCGTGACAATGACCCACTCTGGTCTGCGGAAGCTCATTCCCTGGGACAGGTGATCCTGAGTCAGCCACCAACGGAGTGAGTCTCTGGTCTTCTGATCTACTTGAATCACTGGAGACAAGTCTGTATAGTCCCCATTCCACTGTTTGAGCATGCACAGTTGTAATGGTCTTAGATGAATTCGCGCAAAAGGAACTATGTCCATTGCTGCAACCATCAACCCTACTACTTCCATGCACTGAGCTATGGAAGGCCGTAGAACAGAGTGAAGAACTTGACAAGCGTTTAAAAGTTTTGACTCTCTGACATCTGTCAGGAAAATCTTCATTTCTAAAGAATCTATTATTGTTCCCAAGAAAGGGACTCTTGTTGACGGAGACGGGGAACTTTTTTTCTATGTTCACCTACCACCCGTGAGATCTGAGAAAGGCTAGAACAATGTCTGTGTGAGCCTTTGTCTTTGAAAGAGACAACGCTTGAATTAGGATGTCGTCCAAGTAAGGTGCCACTGCAATGCCCCTGGGTCTTAGAACCGCTAGAAGGGACCCGAGCACCTTTGTGAAAATCCTTGGAGCAGTGGCTAGTCCGAATGGGAGAGCCACAATAGGTAATGTTTGTCCAGAAAGGCAAACCTTAGGAACTGATGATGATCTTTGTGGATAGGAATATGCAGATACGCATCCTTTAGATCCACAGTAGTCATAAATTGACCCTCCTGGATTGTAGGTAAAATCGTTCGAATAGTTTCCATTTTGAACGATGGCACTCTGAGAAATTTGTTTAGAATTTTTAAATCCAGAATTGGTCTGAAAGTTCCCTCTTTTTTTGGGAACTACAAACAGATTTGAGTAAAACCCCTGACCTTTTTCCACAGTTGGAACTGGGAGTATCACTCCCATCTTTAACAGGTCTTCTACACAATGTAAGAATGCCTGTCTCTTTACTTGGTTTGAAGATAAGTGAGACATGTGGAATCTTCCCCTTGGGGGTAGTTCCTTGAATTCTAGAAGATAACCCTGAGAGACTATTTCTAGTGCCCAGGGATCCTGAACATCTCTTGCCCAAGCCTGAGCAAAGAGAGAGAGTCTGCCCCCTACTAGATCCGGTTCCGGATCGGGGGCTACCTCTTCATGCTGTCTTGGTAGCAGCAGCAGGTTTCTTGGCCTGTTTACCCTTGTTCCAGCCTTGCATTGATTTCCAAGCTGGTTTAGTCTGGGAAGCGTTACCCTCTTGTCTAGAGGCTGCCGAGTTGGAAGCCGGTCCGTTCCTGAAATTGCGACAGGAACGAAAATTGGACTTATTCTTAGCCTTGAAAGGTTTATCTTGTGGGAGGGCATGGCCCTTTCCCCCAGTGATGACTGAAATAATCTCTTTCAATTCTGGCCCAAAAGGGGTCTTACCTTTGAAAGGGGTATTAAGCAATTTTGTCTTGGAAGATACATCCGCCGACCAAGACTTTAGGCAGAGCGCTGTGCGCGCCACAATTGTAAACCCTGAATTTTTTGCCGCTAACCTCGCTAACTGCAAAGCGGCGTCTAAAATAAAGGAATTAGCTAACTTAAGTGCGTAAATTCTGTCCATGACTTCCTCATATGGAGTCTCCCTACTGAGCGACTTTTTCAGTTCATCAAACCAGAACCACGCCGCTGTAGTGACAGGAATAATGCACGAAATAGGTTGAAGGAGGTAACCTTGCTGTACAAAAATCTTTTTAAGCAAACCCTCCAATTTTTTATCCATAGGATCTTTGAAAGCACAATTGTCCTCAATAGGAATGGTTGTGCGCTTGGCTAGAGTAGAAAACTCCCCCTCGACCTTAGGGACTGTTTGCCATGTGTCCTTCATGGGGTCGACCATAGGGAACAATTTCTTAAATATAGGAGGAGGGACAAAAGGTATGCCTGGCTTCTCCCACTCCTTATTCACTATGTCCGCCACCCGTTTAGGTATCGGAAAAGTATCAGGGTGCACCGGGACCTCAAGGAACTGTCCATCTTGCACAATTTTTCTGGGTTGACCAGATTGTCACAATCATCCAGAGTAGATAGCACCTCCTTAAGTAATGCGGTGAGATGCTCTAATTTAAATTTAAATGTCACAACATCAGGTTCTGCCTGCTGAGAAATTCTTCCTGTATCAGAAATGTCCCCATCTGACAAACCCTCCCTCACTGCCACTTCAGATTGGTGTGAGGGTATGACAGAAAAATTATCATCAGCGCCCTCCTGCTCTACAGTGTTTAAAACAGAGCAATCGCGCTTTCTCTGAAATGCTGGCATTTTGGATAAAATATTAGCTATGGAGTTATCCATTACTGCCGTCAATTACTGCATAGTAACAAGCATTGGCGAGCTAGAAGTACTAGGGGTCGCCTGCGCGGGCATAACTGGTATAGACACAGGAGATGATGTAGAACTATGTCTACTTCCTTCATCTGAGGAATCATCCTGGGCAACTTTACAATTTGTGACAGTTCTGTCCTTACTTTGTTTGGACGCAATGGCACAATTATCACACTATATTTGAAGGGGGAACCACATTGGCTACCATACATACAGAACATGATCTATCTGAAGGTACAGACATGTTAAACAGGCTTAAACTGGTTAATAAAGCACAAAAACCGTTTTAAAACAAAACCGTTACTGTCTCTTTAAATGTTAAACAGGGCACACTTTATTACTGAATATGTGAAAAACTATGAAGGAATTATCCAATCTTTACCAAATTTTCACCACAGTGTCTTAATGCATTCAAAGTATTGCACCCCAATTTTCAAGCTGTTAACCCTTAAAATGTGGAAACCGGAGCCGTTTGCAATTTTAACCCCACTACAGTCCCAGCCACAGCCTTTGCTGCAACTTCACCAATCCCAGGGGGGTATATGATACCAAATGAAGCCTTCTAGGAACGTTTTTAGTGGATTCCAGACCCTCACACATGCAGCTGCATGTACTGAACTCAAAATTAACTGCACAGTAATGGCGCGAAAATGAGGCTCTGCCTACTACAGAGAAAGGCCCTTCCTGACTGGGAAGGTGTCTTAACAAGTGCCTGGTGCTAAAAACGTTCCCCAATGTTATAAAAGTGTGAAATTCAACTTCAAACTGCATATAATACTTAAATGAGCAATCGATTTAGCCCCTAAAAGTGTCTACCAGTTTATAGCCCATAATAAGCCCTTTATTCTGTTTGAGACTAAGAAAATGGCTTACCGATCCCCATGAGGGGAAAATGACAGCCTTCCAGCATTACACAGTCTTGTTAGAAATATGGCTAGTCATACCTTGAGCAGAAGAGCCTGCTAACTGTTTCCCTCAACTGAAGTTACTTCATCTCAACAGTCCTATGTGGAAACAGCAAACGATTTTAGTAACTGCTGCTAAAATCATAATCCTCTCACAAACAGAAATCTTCATCTCTTTCTGTTTCAGAGTAAATAGTACATACCAGCACTATTTTAAAATAACAAACTCTTGATAGAAGAATAAAAAACTACAACTAAACACCACAAACTCCTCACCATCCCCGAGGAGATGCTACTTGTTCAGAGCGGCAAGGAGAATGACTGGGGGGGCGGAGCCTGGGAGGGACTATATGGACAGCTCTTGCTGTGTGCTCTCCTTGCCTT
>NC_069499.1:1499389064-1499454064 GCF_027579735.1 Bombina bombina
ACAAACCTTTATCTAAACCATCCTGAAGAAACTGTAAAAAATTCTCGGAATTCTAAAAGAATGCCAGGAAAAATGATGAGAAGACACTAAGAAATATAAGTCTTCCAGACTCTATAATATATCTCTCTAGATACAGATTTACGAGCCTGTAACATAGTATTAATCACAGAGTCAGAGAAACCTCTTTGACCAAGAATCAAGCGTTCAATCTCCATACCCTTAAATTTAAAGATTTGAGATCCTGATGGAAAAAAGGACCTTGCGACAGAAGGTCTGGTCTTAACGGAAGAGCCCACGGTTGGCAAGAGACCAGCAGAACAAACGAGCATTCCTTCAGAATCTTGGAGATTACTCTTGGAAGAAGAACTAGAGGCGGAGAGATATAGGCAGGATGATACTTCCAAGGAAGTGATAATGCATTCACTGCCTCCGCCTGAGGATCCCGGGATCTGAACAGATACCTGGGAAATTTCTTGTTTAGATGAGAAACCATCAGATCTATTTCTGGAAGTTCCCATATTTGAACAATCTGAAGAAATACCTCTGGGTGAAGAGACCATTCGCCCGGATACAACGTTTGACGACTGAGATAATCCGCTTCCCAATTGTCTATACCTGGGAAATGAACCGCAGAGATTAGACAGGAGCTGGATTCCGCCCAAACCAGAATTCGAGATACTTCTTTCATAGCCAGAGGACTGTGAGTCCCTCCTTGATGATTGATGTATGCCACAGTTGTGACATTGTCTGTCTGAAAACAAATGAACGACTCTCTCTTCAGAAGAGGCCAAGACTGAAGAGCTCTGAAAATTGCACGGAGTTCCAAAATATTGATCGGTAATCTCACCTCCTGAGATTCCCAAACCCCTTGTGCCGTCAGAGACCCCCACACAGCTCCCCAACCTGTAAGACTTGCATCTGTTGAAATTACAGTCCAGGTCGGAAGAACAAAAGAAGCCCCCTGAACTAAACGATGGTGATCTGTCCACCACGTCAGAGAGTGTCGTACAATCGGTTTTAAAGATATTAATTGAGATATCTTTGTGTAATCCCTGCACCATTGGTTCAGCATACAGAGTTGAAGAGGTCGCATGTGAAAATGAGCAAAGGAGATTGCGTCCGATGCAGCAGTCATAAGACCTAAAATTTCCATGCATAAGGCTACCAAAGGGAATGATTGTGACTGAAGGTTTTGACAAGCTGATATCAATGTTAGACTTCTCTTGTCTGACAAAAACAGAGTCATAGACACTGAATCTATCTGGAAACCTAAAAAGGTTACCCTCGTCTGAGGAATCAATGAACTTTTTGGTAAATTGATCCTCCAACCATGATCTTGAAGAAACAACACAAGTCGATTCGTATGAGATTCTGTTAAATGTGAAGACTGAGCAAGTACCAAGATATCGTCCAAAAAAGGAAATACCAATACCCTGTTCTCTGAATACAGACAGAAGGGCACCGAGAACCTTTGTAAAAATTCTTGGAGCTGATGCTAGACCAAACGGTAGAGACACAAAACTGGTAATGCTTGTCTAAAAAAGAGAATCTCAGAAACTAAAAGTGATCTGGATGAATCGGAATATGCAGATATGCATCCTGTAAATCTATTATAGACATATAATGCCCTTGCTGAACAAAAGGCAGGATAGTCCTTACAGTTACCATCTTGAATGTTGGTATCCTTACATAACGATTCAATATTGATAGATCCGGAACTGGTCTGAAGGAATTAACCTTATTTGGTACAATGAAGAGATAGAATAAAACCCCAGCCCCTGTTCCAGAACTGGAACTGGCATAATTACTCCAGCCAACTCTAGATCTGAAACACATTTCAGAAATGCTTGAGCCTTTGCTGGGTTTACTGGGACACGGGAAAGAAAAAAATCTCTTTGCAGGAGGCCTTAACT
Source organism: Bombina bombina (assembly GCF_027579735.1). NCBI lineage: Eukaryota > Metazoa > Chordata > Amphibia > Anura > Bombinatoridae > Bombina > Bombina bombina. Next base: position 1,499,390,978 of record NC_069499.1, read on the forward strand.
TGAAGCCAATTCTGTACCCTTCTGAAACAATGTTCTAAAACCAGAGATTGTGAACGGAATTGATCCAAATTTCTTTGAAAAGAACGTAAACTGCCCCATACCAGCTGAGCTGGAATGAGGGCCGCACCTTCATGGGGACTTAGGAGCTGGCTTTGGGTTTCTATAAGGCTTGGATATATTCCAAAGTGAAGATGGTTTCCAAACTGATACCGCTCCTGAGGATGAAGGATCAGGCTTTTGTTCCTTGTTGTGATGAAAGGAACGAAAACGATTATTAGACCTAAATTTACCTCAGATTTTTTATCCTGTGGTAAAAAAGTTCCCTTCCTTCCAGTAACAGTTGAGATAAAAGAATCCAACTGAGAACCGAATAAATTATTACCCTGGAAAGAAAGGGATATCAAAGTTGACTTAGAAGACATATCAGCATTCCAAGTTTTAAGCCATAAAGCTCTTCTAGCTAAAATAGATAGAGACATATACCTGACATCAATTCTAATGATATCAAAGATGGCATCACAAATAAAATAATCAGCATGTTATAGAATAATAAATGCTATGAGAATTATGATCTGTTACTTGTTGCGCTAAAGCTTCTAACCAAAAAGTTGAAGCTGCAGCAACATCCGCTAAAAATATAGCAGGAGTAGAGACAGCCCCATTAACCTTAGGGATTTTGTCCCAAACTCTAATCTGTCAGATGGCACAGGATATAATTGCTTAAAACGTTTTAAAAGGAGTAAATGAATTACCCAAATTATTCCATTCCCTGGAAATTACTTCAGAAATAGCATCAGGGACAGGAAACACTTCTGGAATAACTACAGGAGATTTAAAAACCTTATTTAAACGTTTAGTTTCAGTATCAAGAGGACCAGAATCCTCTATTTCTAATGCAATTAATACTTCTTTAAATAAAGAACGAATAAATTCCATCTTGAACAAATACAAAGATTTATCAGCATCAACCTCTGAGACAGAATCCTCTGAACCAGAAGAACCATTATCAGTATCAGAATGATGATGTTCATTTAAAAATTCATCTGAAAAAAGAGAAGTTTTAAAAGACTTTTATGTATACTAGAAGGAGAAATAACAGACATAGCCTTCTTAATGGATTTAGAAACAAAATCTCTTATGTTATCAGGAACACTCTGAGTATTAGATGTTGACGGAACAGCAACAGGTAATGTAACAGTACTAAAGGAAATTTTATCTGCTTTAACAAGTTTGTCATAACATTTAATACAAACAACAGCTGAAGGAACAGATACCAAAAGTGATACACTTAGCTTTGGTAGCTCCAGCACTGGGCAGCGATTTTCCTGAAGTATCTTCTGACTCAGTTGCAACGTGGAACATCTTGCGATATGTAATAGAAAAACAACATATAAAGCAAAATTGATCAAATTCCTTAAATGACAGTTTCAGGAATGGGAAAAAAATGCCAGTGAACAAGCTTCTAGCAACCAGAAGCAATAAATAATGAGACTTAAATAATGTGGAGACAAAAGTGACGCCCATATTTTTTTAGCGCCAAATAAGACGCCCACATTATTTGGCGCCTAAATGCTTTTGGCGACAAAAATGACGCCACATCCGGAATGCCGACACTTTTGACGCAAAAGAACGTCAAAAATGACGCAACTTCCGGCGACACGTATGACGCCGGAAACAGAAAAAAAAAATTTGCGCCAAAAAAGTCCGCGCCAAGAATGACGCAATAAAATGAAGCATTTTCAGCCCCCGCAAGCCTAACAGCCCACAGGGAAAAAGTAAAATTTTTTAAGGTAAGAAAAAAGGATTGATTCAAATGCATTATCCCAAATATGAAACTGACTGTCTGAAAATAAGGAATGTTGAACATCCTGAGTCAAGGCAAATAAATGTTTGAATACATATATTTAGAACTTTATAAAAAAGTGCCCAACCATAGCTTAGAGTGTCACAGAAAATAAGACTTACTTACCCCAGGACACTCATCTACATGTTTGTAGAAAGCCAAACCAGTACTGAAACGAAAATCAGCAGAGGTAATGGTATATATATAAGAGTATATCGTCGATCTGAAAAGGGACGTAAGAGATGAATCTCTACGACCGATAACAGAGAACCTATGAAATAGACCCCGTAGAAGGAGATCATTGCATTCAAATAGGCAATACTCTCCTCACATCCCTCTGACATTCACTGCACGCTGAGAGGAAAACTGGGCTCCAACCTGCTGCGGAGCGCATATCAACGTAGAATCTAGCACAAACTTTCTTCACCACCTCCATAGGAGGCAAAGTTTGTAAAACTGATTTGTGGGTGTGGTGAGGGGTGTATTTATAGGCATTTTAAGGTTTGGGAAACTTTGCCCCTCCTGGTAGGAATGTATATCCCATACGTCACTAGCTCATGGACTCTTGCTAATTACATGAAAGAAAAATTATTTGATGATTCAGATAAAGCATGCCATTTTAAGTAACTTTCTAATTTACTCCTATTAACAAAAAATAAGGCATCTAAGCGATTTGTGTGGTTCAGGACCCTGGAAAGCACTTGTTCATTGGTGGATGACTTTATCCACCAATTAGCAAGAATAACCCAGGTTGTTCACCAAAAATGGGCCGGCATCTAAACTTACATTCTTGCATTTCAAATAAAGATACCAAGAAAATGAAGAAAATTTGATAATAGGAGTAAATGAGAAAGTTGCTTAAAATTTCATGCTCTATCTGAATCACAAAAGAAAAAATTTGGGTTCAGTGTCCCTTTAAGTCACACTCAGTATTTTACATGTACTGTGTACATTTTTATCATGTTAATTAGAATAGAGAGACATTTCAATAATACCATTTGTTTAACCTTCAGGTATATTCAATGACAATCTCTAGGCAGACACCCTTAGTCACCTGCCCAAAACATTGTCATCATTGTGTAGTTTGAAGCTTTGATTTTAATAAAATAATATTGAGTTTATATTTAGTTAGTGCTGAATATGTCTGTATTTGCTGAAAATTCTGAGAGAAGACGCTTTGCATAAATTCAAAAGTCACATAGAAAAGCACACACAGAGAGTGTTAAATTATCAGTAAACTTTGTGACGCTTATAAATTATTACACAAACAAATCTGCTTATTAGAGGCGCCGGGTGAAAAGACAAGATGAATTACAGCAAGTAACGCTAAAGTAATAATAAAATGCTCCAATGTGTTAATAGAATGCTCTATCCCTTGAGTGCTCCATGGTAACTATGATTTAACCCCACCCCCTAGGGCTTAAAGGGATATGAAATCCAAAATATTTCTTTCATGATTCAGAAAGAGCATACTTTCCAATTTACTTCTTTCTCTTGGTATCCTTTCTTTAAGAAGCAGCAATGCACTGCTAGAGGATCACATCTGTAAGCCAATCACAAAAGGCATATAAAGTGCAGCCATCAATCGGGAGATAGCTCACAGCTCCTGAGCATACCTAGGTATACTTTTCAACAAAGGATACCAACCGAACAAATTAGATAAAATAATTACAAAGATATTTAAAATTGCAAGCTCTATCTGAATAACAAAATAAACATTTTGGGTTTAATGTCCTTTTAAAAGGACAGTCTACACCAGAATTGTTATTGTTTAAAAAGATAGATAATCCCTTTATTGCCCATTCCCCAGTTTTGCATAACCATCACAGTTATATTAATAAACGTTTTACCTCTGTGATTACCTTGTATATAGACCTCTGCAGTGCTTTTGACAGACATGCATTTTAGCCAATCTGTGCTGACTCCTAGGTAACTCCACAAGCGTGAGCACAATGTTATCTATATGGCACAAATGAACTTACACCCTCTAGTTTTGAAAATGTGTCAAAATGCATTCAGATAAGAGGCGGCCTTCAAGGGCTTAAAAATTAGCATATAGGCCTACCTAGGTTTAGTTTCAACTAAGAATACCAAGAGAACAAAGCCAAATTGATGATAAAAGTAAATTGGAAAGTTGTTTAAAATGACATGCCCTATCTGAATAATGAAATTTTATTTTTTGACTAGACTGTCCCTTTAAGCACATACTTATAGTCATCCTCAGGAACTACAATGCTTCTGAACAGAACACAACTGGTAAGCTAATCAGGAGAGGACTATGAACATAAGCACCAATCAGTGGCCACTTTTTGTTTCAGTTTAGTAGCACATTAAACTATGTATATCACCACTATGATCAAAAACTCTTCTGAATCAGTCGGATTACCTGGGTCAGATGACAAAAAAGAAAATTTGCATAGAATCTCCTTGCTATATCTAAAATACAGACGTCCGATTTAGAGCAATAGTTTTGCATTTCACATATATTTCTTTATAATGACAACTTAGATGCAGCTTCCCCTATAAAAGAGGAAATCTGTATAAACCAGGAGGATTGTATATAGATCTGGAAAATAACAATAATTCTCTTACAAGCAATCTTGGGCAGGATTTCATTTGTAACTACGCACATCTGTCAAAAGCTGTAAAGCAGAATAAAAAAAGGGTTCACTTCTAAGAAAAACACAACATTGCAAATGGCTTTTGACAAACAATTAATGCAACAGTATTTAGTCTTAACCCCTTGTGTCCCAGTGAGCTTCAACACATTGCATAGGGTGAACTTTCTCTGTAATACAAGTGCAGAATACAATCATCTTGAATTGACATATTTGTTTATTAATTCACCTGATATAATAATGCTCTGCAGAGAGAGAATGCAAGAAAGGATAATGTTTTTTTTTTCTCCCAGTAAAACTGGACCCCATCTTTTTACCCCTAGAATTTAGAAATGGCACAAATGCTAAATCAGATTTTCTACAAGTAAAACATTCCTCCCACGCTCAGCTGCGAATGTGAAATGTCTTTGATCTCTGTTCTCATATTTACTGCAGTGTGTAATCCATGACAACATGTAATGTGATTTACTGTATCTCTATACAGGAGCCCAGCAGCTGATATATACTAGTAACCGAGCACATGTGAGGGTGGAATCTTACTGGCACAAAACTAATTCTGGCATACTAGCATTGTGTTGTTCTGGTGAGGAAGAGAATGGCTAATCATGCTACTGTGTATTAAAGGATCATTAAATACAATAAAATTGAACAATCAACAAGTGCATGATAAAAAGACAATGCAATAGCACTTACTGTGCCAAATTTAAAAATGTACTCCAATTTTTCAGCTCCCTGTTTCATGAGACAGCCTTGAGTTAGTGCCTCAGAAAGTGTGCATATAAAAAGACTGCACGCAATTTGATAATGGAAGTAAATTTGAAACTGTATGTTCCATCTGAAACAAAATGTATGCTTACCTGGTAAAAATTATTTTCTTTCATGATAATGTGTGTCCACGAGTCAACACGTGGGGATATTCCCCTCTTGACCACTAGGAGGAGGGTAAAGTCAGCACACCAGAGCTTTAATTCCTCCCACTTCCCATGATCTTCAGTAATGTATATAGCGAAGTAGATGAGAAAGAAAAAAAATCAGGAAAGATAAAGCGGGGCAAAGAAATGCAAAACAAGTACTGCCACCACTTGAACAAAAAGAAAATGCGGGGCTTATGGACTCTCACCATCATGAAAGAAATGATCATGCATGGGAATCCACACACAAGACCCCTGTGAATATGGGGGACAAACAGTGAACGCAGGACATTACTATTCAGGCACTACGGCCTGCAGATCTTTCCTGTCAAAGGCAGCCTCAGAGGAAGCATACACATCAAAGTGATAAAACTTTTTACAAAAGGCCCAAGACATAATAACTGCTCTAATGGAATGAGCTTTAAGCCAATTTGCTAAAGAAATAGTCATAGCTTTCTGACCTTTGCGAGGCCCAGAAAAATTAACAAAAAGAGAAGTCCGAAATCTTTTGTGGCTTCTACATAATATTTGAGAGCTCTTACAAAATCCAAGTTGTGGAGAAGACACTCCTTGTCCAGTAGCTGGACAAAAACATAATTTATGTAAGAACTTACCTGATAAATTAATTTCTTTCATATTGGCAAGAGTCCATGAGCTAATGACGTATGGGATATACATTCCTACCAGGAGGGGCAAAGTTTCCCAAACCTCAAAATGCCTATAAATACACCTCACACCACACCCACAAGTCAGTTTAACTAATAGCCAAGTAGTGAGGTAATAAAATAAGGAGTAAAAAAGCATACAAAAAGAGGAACTGGAAATATAATTGTGCTTTTATACAAAGATCATAACCACCATAATAAAAGGGTGGTGCTCATGGACTCTTGCCAATATGAAATAAATTAATTTATCAGGTAAGTTCTTACATAAATTATGTTTTCTCTCATGTAATTGGCAAGAGTCCATGAGCTAGTGACGTATGGTATAGAAATACCCAAGATGTGGAAGTCCACAGAAGAGTCACTAGAGAGGGAAGGATAAAATAAAAACAGCTATTTCCGCTGAAAAAATTAAATCCACACAAAAAAATAATTCTATCTCATAAATTTCAAGAAAAAAACTTAAATCATAAGCAGAAGAATCAAACTGAGAGAGCTGCCTAAATAACTTTTCTACCAAAGACTGCTTCAGAAGAAGCAAATACATCAAAATGGTAAAATTTATTAAATGTATGTAAAGAAGACCAAAATGCTGCTTTACAAATCTGATCAACCGAAGCTTCATTCTTAAAAGCCCAAGAAGTGGCGACTGATATAGTAGAATGAGCTGTAATTCTCTGAGGCAGAGACTGTCCCGCCTCCAAACAAGCCTTGTGAATCAAAAGCTTTAACCAAGATGCCAAAGAAATGACAGAGGGTTTCTGACCTTTCCTAGGACCAGAAAAAGCAACAAATAGACTAGAAGTCTTCCTGAAATCTTTAGTAGCTTCAACATAATATTTCAAAGCTCTTACAACAGCCAAAGAATGTAAAGATCTTTCAAGAGTATTCTTAGGATTAGGACACAAGGAAGGAACAAACATTTCCCTACTAATGTTGTTAGAATTCACAACCTTAGGAAGAAATTTAAACGAAGTCCGTAAAACAGCCTTATCCTGATGGAAAATCAGAAAAGGAGACTCACAAGAGAGAGCAGACAATTCAGAAACTCTTCTAGCTGAAGAGATAGCCAAAAGGAACAATACTTTCCAAGAAAGTAATTTAATATCCAGAGAATGCATAGGCTCAAACGGAGGAGCCTGCAAAGCCTTTAAAACCAAATAAAGACTCCAAGGAGGAAAAATTGATTTAATAACAGGCTTGATACGCACCAAAGCCTGAACAAAACAGTGAATGTCAGGAAGATTGGCAATCTTTCTATGAAATAAAACAGAAAGAGCAGAGATTTGTCCCTTCAAAGTACTTACAGACAAACCTTTATACAAACCATCCTGAAGAAACTGTAAAATTCTAGGAATTCTAAAAGAATGCCAAGAGAATTTATGAGAAGAACACCATGAAATATAGGTTTTCCAAACCCGATATTAAATCTTCCTTGAAACAGACTTACGAGCCTGTAGCAATGTATTAATCACTGAGTCAGAGAAACCTATATGACTAAGCACTAAGCGTTCAATTTCCATACCTTCAAATTAAGCGATTTAAAATGGCCCTTGAGACAGAAGGTCTGGTCTTAACGGAAGTGGCCAAGGTTGGCAACTTGACATCCAGACAAGATCCGCAAACGACAATCTGTGAGGCCATGCTGGTGCTATCAGAAACACATGCGATTGTTCCATTATGATCTTGGAGATCACCCTTGGAAGAAGAACTAGAGGCGGAAAGATGTAAGCAGATTTGTAAAACCAAGGAACTGCTAACGCATACACCATCTCCGCCCGAGGATCCCTGGTTCTGGAAAGATACCTGGGAAGTTTCTTGTTTAGATGGGAAGCCATCAGATCTATTTTGGGAAGAACCCACATCTGTACAATCTGACAAAATACATCTGGATGGAGAGACCACTCCCCTGGATGTAAAGTCTGATGGCTGAGATAATCCGCTTCCCAATTGTCTACACCTGGGATATGTGTCGCAGAAATTAGACAGGAGTTGAATTCTGCCCAAGACAGTATTCAAGATACTTCTTTCATCGCTAAAGTACTGCGAGTCCCACCCTGATGATTGACATATGCCACAGTTGTGATATTGTCTGTCTTAAAACGAATGAATGATTCTCTCTTTAATAGAGGCCAAGCCTGAAGAGCCCTGAAAATAGCACGGAGTTCTAAAATATTGATTGGTAAACTCGCCTCTTGAGAATTCCAAACCCCTTGTGCTGTCAGAGACTCCCCCAGACAGCTCCCCAACCTGTGAGACTTGCATCTGTTGAAATCACAGTACAGGAAGGACGAACAAAGGAGGCCCCTTGAACAATAAGGTGATGGTTTAACCACCAAGTCAGAGAGAGTTGAGTGTTGGGATTTAAGAATATCAATTGAGATATCCTAGTTTAATCCCTGCACCATTGATTCAGCATGCAAAGTTGCAGAGGTCTCATATGAAAACGAGCAAAGGGGATCGTGTCCGATGCTGCAGTCATGAGACCTAAAACTTCCATGCACATAGCAACTGAAGGGAATGATTGAGACTGAAGGTTTCAACAGGCAGAAACCAATTTAATTTGTCTCTTGTCTGTTAAAGACAGAGTCATGGACACTAAATCTATCTGGAGACCTAAAAAGGTGACCCTTGTCTGAGGAATCAAGAAACTCTTTGGTAAAATGATCCTCCAACCATTTCTTTGAAGAAACAACACAAGCTGATTTGTGTGAGATTCTGCTAAATGAAAAGATTGAGCCAGTACCAAGATATCGTCCAAATATGGAAACACCACAATACCCTGCTCTCTGATTACAGATAGAAGGGCACCAAGAACCTTCAAAAAGATTCTTGAAACTGTCGCTAGGCCAAATGGAAGAGCGACAAATTGGTAATGCTTGTCTAGAAAGGAGAATCTCAGAAACCGATAGTGATCTGGATGAATGACCTTGCTGAACAAAAGGCAGAATAGTCCTTAAAGTCACTATCTTGAAAGTTGGGACCCTTACAAAGTGATTCAAAAACTTCAGATCCAGAACTGGTCTGAGAGAATTTTCCTTCTTCGGGACAATGAAAAGATATGAATAAAAACCCAGACCCTGTTCCAGAAGTGGAACTGGTACAACTAGCCCTGAAAGCTCCAGATCTGAAACACATTTCAGAAAGGCCTGAGCTTTCACAGGATTTGTTGGAACGTGAGAGAGAAAAAACCTTCTCACAGGAGGTCTTATTCTGAAACCTATTTGATACCCTTGAGAGACAATATTCTGAATCCAATGATTCTGAACGGAACCTGCCCAAACATCCTGAAATAATTTCAATCTGCCCCCCACCAGTAGAACTGGATTGAGGGCCGCACCTTCATGCAGTTTTGGGGGGGTGGCTTTTAGTTTCTTAAAAGGCTTGGATTTATTCCAACTTGAAGATGGCTTCCAATTGGAGCCAGTGTCCATAGGGGAAGGAGTCATTTTCTGTTGTCTATTAGAAGCTCTAAATTTACCCTTAGATTTTTTAATCTTGGGGCAAAAAAACTCCCTTCCCCCCAGTAATAGTGGAAATAATAGAATCCAACCGAGAACCAAACAAATTATTACCCTGGAATGATAGAGATAGTAACCTAGACTTAGATACCATATCAGCATTCCACGATGAGTCATAAAGCTCTCCTAGCTAAAATAGCCAAAGACATATTTTTAACAGCAATCTTGATGATATCAAAAATAGCATCACAGTGAAAATGATTAGCATATTGAAGCAAACGAACAATGCTAGACAATTAAGAATCTTTTTCCCATTGTGCTAAGCTATCCAACCAAAAAGTTGATGCAGCCGCAACATCAGCCATAGCAATGGCAGGCCTGAGAATATAGCCAGAATGTAAATAAGCTTTCCTTAGATAAGATTTAATTTTCCTATCTAAAGGATCATTAAAAGAAGTACTATCTTCCATAGGAATAGTAGTACGCTTGGCAAGAGTAGAAATAGCCCCATCAACCTTGGCGACTTTTTCCCAAAACTCTAAATTAGCCACTGGCAAAGGGTACAACCTTTTAAACCTAAAATAAGGAACAAAAGAAGTACCATGCTTAGACCATTCCTTAGCAATCACATCAGAAATAGCATCAGGAACAGGGAAAACCTCAGGTGTAATCACAGGAGGTTTATAAACAGAATTTAAACGTTTACTGGATTTGTTATCAAGAGGACCAGACCCCTCAATATCCAAAGTAACCAATACTTCTTTCAACAAAGAACGAATAAACTCAATCTAAAAAAGACAAGTTGATTTGTCAATGTCAATATGTGTCAATATCTGAAGCCGGATCTTCTGAGTCAGAGAGATCCTCATCAGAAGTGGATATATCAGTATGTTGTCGGTCATTACAAAATTTATCAGTATGATGAGAAGTTTTAAAAAACCTTTTTACGTTTATTAGAAGGCGGAATAGCAGACAAAGCCTTCTGTATCGCATCAGCAATATAATTTTTCATATCAACAGGGATATCATGTACATTAGATGTTGAAGGAACAACAGATAATGTACTAGTACTAATAGAAACATTTTCTGCATGCAAAAGCTTATAATGACAACTGTTACATACTACAGCCGGAGATATAATCTCTGCTAATTTATTTCCTCATATAGCAGTTTAAGGAATGGGAAAAAATGCAAATAGCTAACAAATAGCATAGCCCTCTGAGCATAAAGAAGGCAAAGAGCATATAGGAAATGGGCTAAAGTAAAACCAAAATTTTTTGGTGCCAAGTATGACGCACAACGCAATAGGAAGTATATAAATTTTTTGGCACCAACAAACATCCGGAAATGATGCAACTTGCATCATAACAGACACAACTTTGCGCAAAACAACCTGGTGTTAACTAAGATGCAGGAAATTACAAACTTGCGTCATCATTTGCGCCAAAAAATTATTGCGCCAAGAATGACGCAATAAATAACAGCATTTTGCGCCCTCGCAAGCATAGATTTGCCTGCAAATTTTTAAGTAAGAAGAGTCAAATAGGAAAAAAAGATTAAACCCCAGGTAAGAAAATACAAAAATAATAATTTCCTAAAACATGATTCCCATACTGAAACTGCTAGACTGCAAAGGGAAATATACATAGACCTAACTCATGGCAAATATAAGTAAAACACATATATTTAGAACTTTATAAAAATACATAAAACGCCAACCATAGCTGAGAGTGTCTTAAATAATGATACATACTTACCGAAAGACACCCATCCACATATAGCAGATAGCCAAACCAGTACTGAAAACTATCAGCAGAGGTAATGGTATAAGAGTATATCGTCGATCTGAAAAGGGAGGTAGGAGATGAATCTCTACGACCGATAACAGAGGACCCTTGAAAAGATTTCCCGTGAGAGAAACCATAAAAATCAATAGACAATACTCTCTTCACATCCCTCTGACAAACACTATACTCTGAGAGGAATTGGGCTTCAGAATGCTTAGAAGCGCTTATCATAAAAATCAAGCACAAACTTAATTCACCACCTCCATAAGAGGCAAAGTTTAAAAAACTGAGTTGTGGGTGTGGTGGGAAATGTATTTAAACTTTGCCCCTCCTGGTAGGATTGTATATCCCATACATCACTAGCTCATGGACTCTTGCCAATTACATGAAAGAAAAGAAGGAACCACAATTTCCTGATTGATAGTATCTGTAGATACCACATTAAGAAGCAAAAAATTGCTAGTGCGAAGAACAGCCTTATCCTTATGAAAAATCAGAGGAGGAGGTTTTAATGACAAAGCTGAAAGCTTAGAGACCCTTCTATACTGAGAAATAAATAGAAGAAAAAGAACCTTCCAGGATAAAGCTGATGGTCTAAACCCTGCATCTGCTCAAAATGAAGCGTTTGAAGAACCCTCAAAATCATTTTAAGATTCCAAGGAGGAGAAACTGTACGAATAACTGGATATATTCTAATGAGTGCCTGAACAAAAGGCCTGAAAGTCAAGAATTTTAGCAATTTTTGTTATGAAACAGAAAGAGACGAAATCTGACCCTTCAGTGAATTAACTGATAAACCTTTATCTAAGCCTTCCTGCAGGAACTCAAGAATTTTAGGAATTTGAAAATAACTCCATTTGCAACCTTTCCGAGAACACCACGCAAAAAAGTTTTTTCCAGACTTTATGATAAATACATCTGGTAACAGGTTTCCTAGCCTGAATCAGGTATCAATAACCTTGCCAAGTTTCCTAGCTTGAATCAGGGTATCAATTAGCTTGTCAGAAAAATCTCATTGAGGCAGTATTAAGTTTTCAATCAACATTCCATCAAATTCAGTTTTTTGAGATCTTAATAAAAGAAAGGGCCTTGAGAAAGAAAATCCTTTCTCAGAGAAAGCCTTAAAGATGGGCACATGCACATCTACACCAAATCAGCAAATCAAGTTCTGCGAGGCCACGCGGAAGCAATCAGAATTGCTGAGGCTTGTTCCTGCTTGATTCTGGTTATTACTCTGGATAGCAACACAGAGGAAAAAAAGTAAATCAGGTTAAATGACCAAGGAACCACATCTATTAGACTCTCATGAGGGTTCCGACTCCCGAGACCTTTCACAATACTGAGGCAGTTTGTGATTCAAGTTAGAAGTCATGAGATCTATGTCTGGCAGACCTAAAAGTCTCACAATTTGATTGAAAACTTCCTGATTCAGAGACCATTCCCTTGGGTGAATAGACTGACAACTGAGAAAGTCTACATGCCAATTGTTCACTCCCCAAAAGTGGGTCCTGCAATGATTCTCTGAGACAGATCCACGCAAATGGAGCCAAAATCTGGCAAATGGAACTGCATCTGAGGCAGCCAGCATGAGACCCACAACTTCAATGCACTCGGCAACAGAAGGGAGAGGATTAAGCTGCATAAGGGCACAGGAATGTTGCAGCTTCAGTCTGAGCTGATCTGTCAGAAACAAAAACATAGTCACAGAATTAATTATGAACCCCAGAAAAGATACACAGGAGGAGTTAATGAGCTTTTGGAAGATTTATTTTTCCAACTGTTACTTTGAAGCAAGTGAAGATCCATCTATGTGTGAGACACAGCCATATGATAAGGAGCCTGAACCAGAATGTCATCCAAGTAAGAAACTTCAGCTTGAACTACAGACATTAGATCTCCCAGTACTTTCATAAACACTCTGGGAGCTGTATAGCAATACCAAAAGGGAGGGACATGAACTGATAATGCTTGTATAAAAAACAAATCTCAGGAGCTTGTCATAATCCATGTGTATAGAGATATGCAAATAAGCATCTTTTTAGTATAATGTATACATTAACAGACCCTCCCCTACACTTGTTATTTTAAGACAGAAAGAATCTTTTCCTTGGAGTTCTTGAACAGATCTCTCCCAAGCCTATTGAAAGAGACTCAATCTGCTCCCCACCAGAGAGTGATCCAATATGGGGCCTCACCTTGATGTGGTCTTGGAAGCAAAAAATACTCAAAACACTAATTACTCTGAAAGGAAAACCTATGTATGGAAATTACAGCGAATTTAAGGTACAGTACACCGAAAACGGCATAATTTGATTTTTATTAAGCATGATATTCATGCTTTAAAACACGCCGGTTTCACGCTCTGTACTTCGCCCTCCATTGCAAACTTTTACCTAGCAGAGAGCTCTCATTATTTGTGGAAAACCACACCAGAGGCCTAAGCTACACCAGTTTGCTCTACAGTACCAGTAAGGAAATGGCTTAAGTATCAGTGATAGACTTAACCAAATAACCAGTATAAAGCACACAAATAGATAACCCCAAAGGGCAGAAAAAGCACAATGCAAAACTCATTAACCCTTGAAAGGTAAACAGTAAACATATAAAAAAACAACATGTAAAAACAGTAAAAATGCTTAAAAGGCAAATAATAAAGCATATAAAGGGTTAAATAAAATTTGTCACACATTTGAAGCCAAGTTCTGATGATCAGAGTGCCTTACCACTTCCACCGGTCCTGAGAACCTTCCTACATGCTGAGAATGTTACAGCAGCCCAGTAAAGTATTATAACACAGATAATACGAGCTAAAAAGTTACCCTTAGCGAGCCAGCAATATCAGCAACAAACCCATAGATAACAAGCAGAATTTTAGTGCAGTTGAAGAAAAAAACATGTGCATAGCTCAAAATCAAATTCTGAGCGCGCTAAGAAATACGTTTTTTTTTTAAATTGCCCAAAAGTGATAACGCTGTTAGTATAAGGTGTATGGTGTATAAATACATGTCTGCAAACATGTTCATACAAATAGCTGGTGGGTTATGAAGGTGCAGGTACTTACTTCTCAGCACCTCTGTCCACTGGGCTTACCTCAGCTGCAGCAACCTGCTTCCAGTAGATGAGCTCATCCTAGGCAGTGAAACCACACTGTCAAGTCTAAGTAACAGCTTTTCAACCAAAAGGATTGGTGAACAAGTCCTCATTTCATCTGCGGAGGGCTGTGGATCCACAAGGAGCCCCTCATAGTAGACCAGGGGATTAGTGGCCAAGTCCACATTTCACCTGCAGAGGGCTGAGGATCCACAAGGAGCACATCACTGTAGACCAAGGGATTGGTGGCCAAGTCTACATTTCTTCACTAAGAAAAGACATTTCACTCCCTGGCTGGATACTCCTCGTATCCCTCTATTCATCGTCAGGTTACTGCAATGAGGATGCGGGCCTCAGATCGGTTAGAGGATTCCCTTTAAAACAACAAGTAGATCTTAACTTCACTTTAACCTCACTCCTCATCAAGGAGGCAAAAGAAAAGAACTGAGGATCATGGGAAGTGGGAGGGTTTGAAATCTCTTGTGTGTTGGGGTGTCCTTTGTTTCCTACTAGTGGGCAGGAGTGGAATATTCCCACACATGATGATAAACATATACATAAACAGATATAAACATACACAACATTTCCCAAATATAAGGTTAATAGACGGATTGAAAAAATAAATAGGAAACCAGTCCAGTGCTGAAAACATATCAGCAGAGGACATAATATAAGAGGTGGGAGGGGTTTGGGAATCTTTGCCTCCTCCTAGTGGCAGGGAGAACATATTCCCAGAAGTAATGGATTCAAACTTTTACCACATTTATGAAGGAAATACATATTTTAAAAGCATTTAAAACTGTGATTTTGTTGGCAAAAAGTTAATCATTTTGCACTCCAGGAAAACACCAATTGAAAAGCCTCTTAAATATGTTTATCTTATTTTTCTCTGCTGTGGTAAATTAGTGGCAGATATAAATGAGCACCTGTACTGATTAAGCAATCACTGTGTATCATGATGCAAATCAAATAATGAGGCAAAATGTACTACTTAATGGGAGATTTAATTATGTGTTTAATGTGCCTCTGAGTAAGAAAGGGAACAGATGTGCATTGTACAATTATTAAGGTAAACTTTGTTAATAATTAATAATAAAAAGGATAGCAATATGTAACAGTACCCTAGCAGATGTGGTAATGGTACTTTAAAAATGGGATTTTAACAGACATGAAAAAGTCTAGAATAGATTCAAGGTTAATTTAGCTAATGAAAATATTCTAAAGAATTTGTATGTATTAAAATCCAAGTGCTAGAGATGAACCAAAAATGCACATGAGCACATTAATTTTAATAAAATGGTATTACAGAAGAACACATTATTGCTTAAAAAATCTAGGTAAAATAGCTAAATAGCCTTTATTAAAGGGATACTAAACCCACATTTTTTCTTTCATTCAGATATGATTCGGATAGAACATGCAATTTTAAGCAACTTTGTAATTTACTATTATCAATTTTTTTCAGTTTTCTTGTTATATTTATTTGAAAAAGCAGGAATGTAAGCTTAGGAGCCAGACCGTTTTTGGTTCAGCACCCTGGGTAGCGCTTGCTGGTTGGTGGCTACATGTAGGGGGACCAATACAATATGAGTGGATTTTCTACTTTATTGACTAATACAAAATGAATAAATAAATTGATTATGATATGGATATAGGAGAAAGTGAACATAGAAAGAATAAAAAAGATATTCTTCAATGAGAACTAAAGAAGCACCTTGAAATGGAGAAGTATAAATCCCAGCCTGTGAGAGACAGAAGCTTTTGACTGTTGCTGTGATGCAGAGCTTGTCTGTATTTTTGTAGATTCAGGCTAAACACTCGTATGGAGAGACGTAATGTTTACTGGGAATCATGCTATATTAATCATTGACAAAATATATAAGCTATGAGGGAGATATCACATAAGAAAGCAAAAAACAAACAGAAAAAGTATAAAGTATTGTGTTCTATACCCCACAACTATACATCCCTCACAATCATAAGGAAACTGAAGGGTTACTATAGAGAGAAAAAAATAACAGATAGATTTGCAAAGGGATAAGAAAGTCAAAATTAAACTTGCATGATTCCGATAGATCATTTCATTTTAAGACACTATTAAATTCACTTCTATATTCAAATGTGCTTTGTTCTCTTGGTATCCCTTGTTGAGAAAGAATACACACATAACCTACACTAATGGGAGCTAGCTGCTGATTGGTGCCTGTGTTCATCTTGCTGCCAAGTAGTGCAATGCTGTTCCTTCAACAACAAGAAGCAAATTTGATAATTGAAGTAAATTGGAAAGTTGTTTAAAATTGTATGTTCTATCCAAATCATGAAATAAAATTGTGGGGTTCCCTGTCCCTTTAAGTCATTGACTCACACATGCAATAAGATGGGGACAGTAAACTAACACACACCTCTATCGGAACTGAGGCACTACAATCTGGTCTCTCATGCTTTAGCAAATACATTTCTTACAATAATAGGGAATGGGGAGAATTGTTTTTAAACACTGGAGCCTTATTCATTCTCAGGGGACCTAGGCTAAAGGCATCAGTGTGGCTACTGTTTTTTTGTTTTTTCTGTAATTGTTTTTCTACTATTGTAGACTGCAGAATGGCTAACAAAGATGTATCCCCATAGTCTGGGCTGTGGTCCCGCCCAATAATCATGTACCCTCTCGAAATAAATGTTTCTTCAATCACATTACTTTGGGTCCATGTCTCATAACGTACATTTCTTCACTGGGCACCAGGTATGAAATCATATTCATCTTGAACAAAGAGGCAAAAATCGACAATCATACTTTTCATTTTTTTTTACCTCTTTAAGTTACTCTCTAGCAGCAAGAAAGGAATCACACGACTCAGACTTCGTTTCCACTTGCGGCAAGCAGTTCTTTGTGGATCCTAGGTAGTACTACTGTGTGTCTTACCCCTTTTTGAGGGGGGTTAAACACACAGAATTGTAGAGTTGATAGTCTTAAAATTACTAGCGCTTGTTTTTTTTTTTTACTATTTAGGCCCTTTAAGGACTTTATGTTCTAATACATTGTAGCGCTATTTTTTTTTAAAAAACATACAAAAAATGGCATTTGTAAGATGAATAATTTGTAACCAACATCATTTTTATTTGACTTCCCATACCAATGTCTGGAACATTGTTTTGTACGGAATAAATATGGGCTTAATTTATTACACTGAGATTTGGAAAGAGAACAAGGCAGTCAGAAAAATCCCACTAATCCATTAAAACCAAGATCCATTAAAAAAACATATGTGGTAATGAATGTAGAATAGTGGGATTCCTCATGTGGTGACCGCAGCCTGTTCATGAAGTCAACAGCTGGGAAAAAGCTGATATGATCTGTTTAGATGTTATATAATGCAAGCACATGTGTACAGGCAACTTTTGTTTGCCATAACTGGTCCTTTTTAAAAAGATCAGAAAAATGTGGTATTATATTATAATTGTTAATCTGTGCATTTATTGTGAGTTTTATTAAGAGTCGGATGATTAATAAAATCTTGACAAAGGCCGCAATAAAGCATTATTTACTATACATTCTCATGCAACATACTGCAGAATAATTGTTCCTATTAAATTAGGCATCCTGAGAAAAGGATTATGGGGGCCAAATCAAAATGGACCCCAAAGAACTGTTAAGCACCATAGCACAATATGACAACTCGTCACAGAGAGGCCATTTCACAGCAAGAAGATTTAATACACATGCTGTGTCTGGTAGAGATGCTAACAAATTAGGAGATTGTTGGCATCTGCTGATGACACTAAAGGAAGAAACTATTGCTTCTTGTATAGATGCAAATAAAAGGCTCAGTTTGCATTAATGTTCTACAGAAGGCTCATTGTGGTAGAATAAGATGGAGCCCTTTCCTAAGTTCATAAGTCAAAACAATAACAAAACAAATCCTTAGTAGAAAGCTTTCCTTTTAAGGAGCCAGACAAAAAAACAAATATGTGTAAGACCCTCAAGAAAAGCCTAAATGTTTTTTCCTTCAGTGGAACACAAGAAAAAATAAGAGTGAATATGATCTACTTCAATCCCTTAGAAGACAATATTGTTGTGATATAGGTATAGTCCCTGTTAATAATTAATGTGTTGAAGCCCCATGTGTACAGGGGTCCTTGAGTGATGAAACCTAACAAGGCTACAGATTGATTACATGACAATAATTAGGGGATGGCCCTTGCAGTAGCTTTTGTTCATCCACTGAGAGAGGTCAAAACATTCTTCATCTGAGCAAAATACTTCTACATATTTCCAAAACTAAAAAACAAAATTTATGCTTACCTGATACCTGAGTCCACAACGTCATTCAATCACTAGTGGGAATATTACTCCTGGCCAGCAGGAGGAGGCAAAGAGCACCACAGCAAAGCTGTTAAGTGTCACACCCGTACCCATAATCTCTAGTCATTCGACCAAAGGGAAATGGAAAGGAAATAACACAAAGGTGTAGAGGTGCCTGAGGTTTAGTAAAAAATAACTGTCTTAATAAAGGGTGGGGTCGTGGACTCTCCATATCCAGAAAGAAAGAAATTTATCAGGTAAGCATAAATTTTTTTTTCTTTCCTAAGATATGGAGAGCCCACAATGTCATTCAATTACTAGTGGGAACCAATACCCAAGCTAGAGGACACAGAGTGAACAGAGAGGGAGAACAAGACAGGCAGACCTTAACAGAAGGCCCCACCGCTTGAAGAGCCTTTCTCCCAAAAGAGGCCTCGGCCGAGGCAAAAGTATGCAGAGAGGACCAAGTTGCAGCCTTGCAAATCTGTTCCACAGAAGCTTAATTTTTGAAAGCCCAAGAAGAGGAGACAGCCCTAGTGGAATGAGCTGCAATTCTCTCAGGAGGCTGTTGTCCAGCAGTCTTATAAGCAAAACAAATCATACTTCTCAACCAGAGGGAAAGAGAAGTAGAAGTAGCTTTCTGACCCTTATTCTTTCCTGAGAAACAAACAAACAGGGCAGAAGACTGGCGAAAATCCCTAGTCGCCTGTAGGTAGAATTTTAGAGCAGGCACAACATCAAAGTTGTGCAACAGACGTTCTTTATGAGAAGAAGTATTGGGACAGAGAGAAGGAACAACAATTTCCTAATTAATATTTCTATTCGAAACCACTTTAAGAAGAAACCCCAATTTAGTACGAAGAACCGCCTTATCCACATGAAAGATAAGGTAAGGCGAATCACACGGCAAAGCCGAGAGATCTGAAACTCTGCGAGCAGAAGAGATAGCAATAAGAAACAAAACCTTCAAAGATAGCAACTTAATATCTATGCAATGCATTGGCTCAAACGGAGCCTGGTGCAAAACTTTAAGAACAAGATTAAGGCTCCAAGGAGGAGCAACAGGTTTAAACACAGGCCTGATTCTGACCAGGGCCTGACAAAAAGACTGGACATCTGGCACATCAGCCAGATGCTTGTGTAGCAAAATAGATAATGCAGAAATCCGACCTTTCAGAGAACTGACTGACAACCCTTTCTCCAGACCTTCCTGGAGAAAAGACAAAATCCTAGGAATCCTGACCCTACTCCAAGAGTAGCCTTTGGATTCACACCAATAAAGGTATTAACGCCGTACTTTATGTTAAATTTTTCGAGTAACAGGCATGCGAGCCTGGATCATGGTCTCAATTACTGACTCATAAAAAACACGCTTAGACAGAACTAAGCGTTCAATCTCCAAGCAGTCAGCTTCACGACTGCTTTAGATGGAGGAATGGACCCTGAGTTAGAAGGTCCTTCCTCAGAGGAAACTTCCAAGGCGGCTGAGATGACATCTTCACTAGGTCTGCATACCAGATCCTGCAAGGCCATGCAGAAGCTATTAGAATTACCAATGCTCTCTCTTGTTTGATACAAGCAATAACTCGTGGAAAAAGCGCAAACGGAGGAAACAGGTATGCTAGACCGAAAATCCAAAGAACTATCTATTAGAGCGGCCTGAGGATCTCTTGACTTTGAACCGTACCTTGGAAGGTTGGCGTTCTGCTGAGATGCCGGCATCCCCCATTTGAGGGTTAATCTGGAAAACACCTCCAGATGGAGAGCCCACTTCCCGGGATGAAATGTCTGTATGCTCAGGAAATCCGCTTCCCAGTTGTCCACTCCAGAAATGTGGATGGCAGATAGACAACAATTGTGAGCTTCCGCCCACTGAATAATCCGTGCCACCTCCTTCATTGCTAAGGAACTCCGAGTTCCTCCCTGGTGGTTGATGTAAGCCACTGAGGTGATGTTGTCTGACTGAAACCTGATAAACCCAACTAAAGACAACTGAGACCAAGCCATCAGAGCATTGTAAATTGCTCTCAACTCCAAGATGTTTAAGGGGAGAGCAGATTCCTCCCGAGTCCATAGTCCCTGAGCCTTTAACGAGTCCCAGACTGCTCCCCAGCCTAGCAGGCAGGCGTCCGTGGTCACAATCACCCAGGAAGGTCTCCAGAAGCATGTGCCCTGAGACAGATGGTCCTGAGAAAGCCACCACGAGAGAGAGTCTCTTGTGGACTGGTCTAGATCTATCCTCTGAGACAGATCCGAATGGTCTCCGTTCCATTGTCTGAGCATGCATAATTACAAAGCTCTCAAATGGAATCAAAGGGAATGATGTCCATGGAAGCGACCATCAGACCAATTACCTCCATACATGGAGCCACTGATGGCCTAACAGTAGACTGAAGAGAGAGGCAAGAGGAGAGAATTTTGGATTTTCTGACCACAGTCTGAATTTTTTTTTATAGATAGAAAATCTATTATGGTCCCTAAGAAAACCACCCTTGTAGTTGGAATAGGAAACTCTTTTCCAGAATTATTTTTCAGCTGTGGGAACGTAGAAAAGACAACAAGATCTTTGTATGAGAGTTTGCTTGTTGAAAAGATGGCGCCTGAACCAATATGTCATCCAGGTATGGCGCCACTGCAATTCCCCAAGACCTGATCACTGGCAAGAGAGCCCACAGAGCCTTTGAGAAAATTCTGGGAGCTGTGGCAAGTCCAAACGGAAGAGCCACAAACTGAAAGTGTATGTCTAGAAAGGCGAATCTCAGGAATTTGTGATGATCCCTGTGGATGGGAGCATGAAGATACGCATCTTTCAGGTCTATGGTCGTCATGAACTGACCCTCTTGGACCAAAGGAAGAACGAATGGTTCCATTTTGAAGAACGGTACGCTGACAAACTTGTTGAGGCACTTTAGGTCTAAAATGGGTCGAAAAGTTCCCTCTTTTTAAGGAACCACAAACACATTTGAATAGAATCGTAGACCCTGTTCCCTTACTGGAACTGGAACAATCATTTCCAGGGAGGAAAGGTCCTGAACGAAGTTCAAGAATGCCTCTCTTTTTACCTGGTCTGCAGATAATCTTGAGAGGTGGAATCTGCCCCTGGGAGGGAAAGTTTTGAATTCTATTTTGTAACCCTGAGATACTATGTCCACAGCCCAAGGATCTGAGACATCTCGTCCCCACACTTGACCAAACAGGGAAAGTTTGCTCTCCACTTGATCTGATCCGGGACTAGGGGCCGACACTTCATGCTGACTTAGACTCAGCTGAGGGTTTCTTTGATTGCTTCCCCTTATTCCAAGACTGATTGGGCTTCCAAGAAGACTTGGACTGCTCCTACTTGGAAAAGGGAGAGGAAGACTTTTGACCTTTGAAGTTACGAAAGGAATGAAAATTACTTTGACGTCCTTTGAGTCTGTTCTTCTTCTCTTGCGGTAGAAAAGACCCTTTTCCACCAGCAATTTCAGAAATTATTTCTGCCAAACCATGTCCGAACAAGGTCTTACCTCTGTACAGAAGCGCCAGAAGCTTGGACTTAGAGGTAACATCAGCTGACCAATATTTTAGCCCTAAGGGCTAGGACAGAGAAGCCAGACATCTTGGCTCCCAGTCTAATAACTTGCATGTTAGCTTAAGAAATAAAGGAATTGGACGGTTTGAGAGCCTTAATTCTATCTTGTATCTCCTCCAACGGAGTCTCTACTAAAATTGATTCAGACAAGTCGTTGCACCAATAAGATGCTGAACTTGCTACTGTGGCAATACAAACTGCAGGTGCCATTGAAGACCTTGCTGAACATACATCTTCTTCAAATAAGTTTGCAGCTTTTTTTCCATGGGATCTTTAAAGGAGCAGTTATCCTCTAAAGGGATCGTAGTTCTCTTAGCCAGAGTAGAAATAGCCCCTTCTACTTTAGGCACCGTGCGCCAAGAATCTTTAATGGAGTCAGCAACAGGAAACATCTTTTTAAATACAGGAGATGCGGAGAAAGGAATCCCTGGCTTCTCCCATTCCTGTGAAATAATCTCCGTCACACGGTCTGGGACAGGAAAAACTTCCACAGAGGAAGGAACATCATAGTATTTATTAAAGGGACAGTCTAGGCCAAAATAAACTTTCATGATTCAGATAGAGCATGTAATTTTAAACAATTTTCCAATTTACTTTTATCACCAATTTTGCTTTGTTCTCTTTGTTTTCTTAGTTGAAAGCTTAACCTAGGAGGTTCATATGCAAATTTCTTAGATCTTGAAGCCCACATCTTTCAGATTGCATTTTAACAGTTTTTCACCACTAGAGGGTGTTAGTTCACGTATTTCATATAGATAACACTGTGCTTGTGCACGTGAAGTTATCTGGGAGCAGGCACTGATTGGCTAGACTGCAAGTCTGTCAAAAGAACTGAAAAAAGGGGCAGTTTGCAGAAGCTTAGATACAAGATAATCACAGAGGTTAAAAGTATATTATTATAACTGTGTTGGTTATGCAAAACTGGGAAATGGGTAATAAAGGGATTATATATCTTTTAAAACAATAAAAATTCTGGTGTAGACTGTCCCTTTAAATTTACTAGACTTATTAGGGTTGACAATGACAGAAGTATCGGAGGCGTCCAAAGTAGCCAATACCTCCTTTAACAGTACACAAAGGTGCTCAAGCTTAAATCTGAAGTTTACTTCTTCACTATCAGATGAAGAAATAATACTGTACGAATCTGAGATTACACCCTCAGAGGCTACCAACGTATCCTCCTCATCAGACTTATGAGGGAGGGCAACCTGGGTAGCAGTAGGTGGAACAGTAACCTTACTATCTGAAGGTCTAATTTTCTTCTTGCGTTTTCCCAGCATAGGAAAAGCAGATAATGCCGCAGATACCGCAAAAGATAACTGTGCAGATAAATCTGCAGGCAAATAAACTCCTCCAGGAGGCTGAGAGGAACTGCAGGGCACTGTATGTGATGCCATAGAAGCTTGGGACGTTTGAGGAGAAAGCTGTGGCATTGCCTGAACAGCATCATCCTGAGAGACATTGGGTTCAGCGGGCAACAATTTATCTTTAAATTGAAGTGTTCTAGCTAAGCATGCAGCACAGAATTGCATAGGCAAAACAATTTGTGCCTCTAGGCATAACAAGCATTTGTCAAAAGACACAGAGTCTTCCATTTCCATAATACTAAATAAAAAATTCCCCAAATAGTATAATTTTTTTAAATACACTGTCACTTTAAGAATTTTTAATACCACAGCCGCTTAACGTTATGTAAACATTCTTTAAAATAATAAACCAATCAGGCCCCTACACCTCAGACAGGCTGAGGTGCCTTACCCTAATTTGGCTGCCAGAAGTCTCTAAAACGATCATATAGTACAGCGGTTCCCAACCTTTTTTCTCTCCATTTATAAATACCCCCTCTCTTCATTACCTCCACCCATCCCTCAAAAAATATTTTTTTTTATAATTTCTTAGGTTAGCAGCTAAATCAAACGACTCAAATTAACCTAATGATATTTAAAGGCCTTTTATTTATTTTACATTTTATAATGTATTTAAAATTTTTATAATAGCAGCCTCACTTAAGAGAACTCTTGTCCTTGAAGTAAAGAGACTTACTCAAAGACATTGAAGAATTGGTGAACAGATGGGATGGCCACATTAAAATCACTTATCATTTTTCACTCCATGCCTTCCCCTGTCAGTTCTAAGGGATGTCTTCTTAAGATATATTTTTAAAGTGATCACACTAAATGCAGTCACGGCATTACATATAGAATTATTATTCTGTCATAATGCCATTATTCATAAATCCAGTAAATTCCTGTAATCCTATTATAACACATGCAATGCAAAATATTATCACATGTACACTAATTAGTTGATCCCTTCTTATGTATTTTGCTGGTAGTTACTGTACTAGTCAGCTTTTTGAAGGACTTAAAGGGAGGCTTTAAAAATGGTTTGTGTGTGTATAAATCACCCCTCAAACACGCACTTGATATACCTTGTACCCATTTAACCTCCCCCTGCAATGCACCTCCAAGCTTCCAGTTTAAAGAGGATAAAGACTTCCATGATCCGTCTTGGGAATGTGTGAGTCACGTCACTAGTGAGGGGCGCTGGGTGGCGTATGTAATCCCCAGACCCTACCATGACTAGGAAATCCGCTCAGGGTATGATGTATCAGGCCAGGGTATTACACTCCTGGTATAAGGCACTAACCAGCCCCCATATAACAGGACATTTGATATTCTGTGGTGAGCGGAATAACTTAACTGTTAAAATGCCGTACTTCTTAGCAGATATGGGTAAAGAACAGAACTCATTTTTATAAAAAGTACAATTATGAAACATACAACTGCAATGTGAAACCTCCAAGCATTAAATAAAGTGTAGATATTGGTATGAAAGGAATGCCTTCTTACCGTAATCCCATCTTATTCTTGCAAACAAAAAGCACTGGAGATAAAGTGTTGCTGTATGCTTAGTAGTTGCCTGCAGCATCCACCCAGCCATGGCAAATACTCTCCCTGTGCGCTCACCGTGCTGCATGCGACACTGAGCAGCACACTGGAGCTGCTTCCTTGTTGCCCTAATGCCCGCCCCTCATTCCTGCTCAAACATCCCGTGTTATAAAGTGTGGAGCGAATTTACGCTGTGCCACCAATCTACCTTAAAAAAGCTGCAGCGTGCAATCAGTAGCGCTAGGAGGACCCAAATAAATAAAAATATTTTTTTTTGGTTAAGGCAGGCAGTGCGGGCTCAAATTCCGCCATTACCAATAATATTTTCACCTACCCCCAACTGGTCCAACGTGTACCACAGATTGGGAACCGCTGATAAAGTAGATCGACACTGAAGAGACTGAAATTCAATGATGCTGCTCTGCTCCGTGAATATCCGACAGCAGAGAGAAGTCACATGACCGGCAGAGAGAGGAAACTACGCAGCAAGTAAAAGGCGCGTGTTTCCCTCTGTCTACAACAACTGGGCATAATTTACACAAACGCTCAGGCAGTTGTCAGTTAGCCTGTTCTAGCTAAGCAAGCAAAGAAAACCAACTGCCAAATTTTAAGTTTATACATAAATCCCTGTATAAAATATAAGCCACACACATACTAATAAAGTATTTCAACAAAATTAGCCCAAAGGGGAAAAACGTCCCAAAATAAAGGGAAGATTAACCCCTAGTCTAAACATACATAATGTGTCTGCCCACTACCAAAGAAAATCCTGTATAAAGGGTTTTAAAAATGTCCCCATCTACTGCATATGACATATTCTTCTGAAGTGCAAGTCTCCAAGACCTAGAAGACAAAAGCACTTACCTGCAGTCTAGCTGTCTGGCAGGAAGACAGCTCACAAGCCGTGAAAGGACGCACACTCCTTACAGAGACCTGTAGAAAAAGAAAGAGCAGAGTAACCAACTCTGGCTTTCTGTACCATGGGCAGCAATGTATTAGGAAACAAAGCAAGGACTACCTCAAAACTTCCTAACTGCTTAAAAGCCACCACTACTCTACTGAAGAGATTGATGTGGACTCAACTAAACCCAAATCCTTGCTTTCAGGGAAAAGTACCAGAAAAATGAATTAATTTCTTCAGACACCAAACTTCACCTCCTCCATTGACAGAGGCAAAGAGAATGACTAGGGATTATTGGTAGGTAAGTGACACTTAACAGCTTTGCTGTGGTGCTCTTTGCCTCCTCTTGCTGACCAGGAGTAATATTCCCACTAGTAATTGAAAGACGTCATGGACTCTCCATATCTTAGGAAAGAAACTTAACTGACACCAGCAGGAAGAGGAGGGTATATGTACGATGAAGAGGCAATCTTCAGAGCTCTCGAATTTCTACCTACCTTAGAAAGCCAAGAATACAAATCAAATCTACAAACATTATGGTAAAGAGGCATTCTCACATTAATAAACAAGAATTGACATTGCTAGATGTTCCTAACAGAAGGGACAACATATATTCATGTGGCTAAGGTCACATCACCAATGTTTTAGCTATCTAGATCTACATCTCTGTAAATCAGTGTTGAACCTTAGGGGAAAACTTACATAAATGCTACTATTTAAGTTTCCAGTTATACATTAAAAAAAATTAACTTAAAGGGACATAAAAACCCAACATATTTCATTCATGATTCCGATAATAGCATGTCATTTGAAACAACTTTCTAATTTACTTCTAAGATCATTTTTATTTTTTTAAAGCAAGGACATAAAGCGAAGGAACCTATTCTGGACCACTAAATGGCAGCGGCTTTCCAAGAATGTTATCCATTTGCAAGAGCTCTAGATGACAGAACTATTCCCTGCTATGTAATACTCCAGACACCTACTTGGGTATCTCTTCAACAAAGAATACAATGGAAACTAATCAAATTTGATAATAGAAGTAAATTGGAAACTTTTCTAAAATTGTATGCTCTGTCTGAATCACAAAATAAAATTTTTGGGTTTCCTATCCCTTTAATCACTGCATTCCCCCTACAACATTCTTCTGAATCAAGATGTTCAACTGTTGCTAAGTGAAGACTACTACCTAAAGATGAGTAGTGTTGCTTATGTTGTTTATTACAGTCTGTTTAATTGCAGTAATAAAAAAGCATATGATGAGTTCTTCATATTAAAAGGATTTTACCTTGTATTTTTTTTTAAATTTCATTTGTGCAGGGTCCATTAGTTCCTGTCACAGCCCTTCAAGGAATCAGGGGTCTCTACAGGAACGCTTATCTAGCTTGATGTCATAATACTTCTAGAGTAAGATGAGCTTGTTTACTATTAAGTTAAAACTAGATAAACAGTGAGTCAGAAGAGGCAATTTCAAAGTGTTCATTTTGCAAGAAAACAAGTAAGTTGCTTTTTTACACAATGTTTTTTTATGTTTGCTTTGATTTAATATATTTGATTTTTTTTAAAAGGAGAACTGTTTAATATCCCTTTAAAGTAAAAAATTTCCATTAAACCAGATATTTTTGAACATGTCCATGAGATGCTAAAAGTTAGTAATAATGATTGTTTTTCACATTTAAATTTTCAATATTTATTTTTAAAGACTTTTGTATGATTGGTTAGTGATAGATAAGGAATACTATTAGATCCTAAGATTTTCCTGTTTTTAAAGGTTTGGAATGCTAGTATAAACTTTATAATGATTATTATTTATTTATTTATAAAGTGCCAACAGATTCCGTAGCGCTGTCCATGGGTACAAAGATAAAAGTACAACAGTGATACAATACAATATAATATAAGACACCGGACAAAAACAGAATTTATGCTTACCTGATAAATTACTTTCTCCAACGGTGTGTCCGGTCCACGGCGTCATCCTTACTTGTGGGATATCTCTTCCCCAACAGGAAATGGCAAAGAGTCCCAGCAAAGCTGGCCATATAGTCCCTCCTAAGCTCCGCCCACCCCAGTCATTCGACCGACGGACAGGAGGAAATATATATAGGAGAAACCATATGGTACCGTGGTGACTGTAGTTAGAGAAAATAATTAATCAGACCTGATTAAAAAACCAGGGCGGGCCGTGGACCGGACACACCGTTGGATAAAGTAATTTATCTGTTAAGCATAAATTCTGTTTTCTCCAACATTGGTGTGTCCGGTCCACGGCGTCATCCTTACTTGTGGGAACCAATACCAAAGCTTTAGGACACGGATGAAGGGAGGGAGCAAATCAGGTTACCTAAACGGAAGGCACCACAGCTTGCAAAACCTTTCTTCCAAAAATAGCCTCCGAAGAAGCAAAAGTATCAAATTTGTAAAATTTGGCAAAAGTGTGCAGTGAAGACCAAGTCGCTGCCTTACATATCTGGTCAACAGAAGCCTCGTTCTTGAAGGCCCATGTGGAAGCCACAGCCCTAGTGGAGTGAGCTGTGATTCTTTCAGGAGGCTGCCGTCCGGCAGTCTCATAAGCCAATCGGATGATGCTTTTAAGCCAAAAGGAAAGAGAGGTAGAAGTCGCTTTTTGACCTCTCCTTTTACCAGAATAAACAACAAACAAGGAAGATGTTTGTCTGAAATCTTTTGTAGCCTCTAAATAGAATTTTAGAGCACGGACTACGTCCAAATTGTGCAACAAACGTTCCTTCTTTGAAACTGGATTCGGACATAAAGAAGGTACAACTATCTCCTGGTTAATATTTTTGTTAGAAACAACCTTAGGAAGAAAACCAGGCTTAGTACGCAAAACCACCTTATCTGCATGGAACACCAGATAGGGCGGAGAACACTGCAGAGCAGATAACTCTGAAACTCTTCTAGCAGAAGAAATTGCAACCAAAAACAAAACTTTCCAAGATAGTAACTTAATATCTATGGAATGTAAAGGTTCAAACGGAACCCCTTGAAGAACTGAAAGAACTAGATTTAGACTCCAGGAAGGTCTGTAAACAGGCTTGATCCTAACCAGAGCCTGAACAAATGCTTGAACATCTGGCACAGCTGCCAGTCTTTTGTGTAGTAAGACAGATAAAGCAGAGATCTGTCCCTTTAGAGAACTTGCAGATAATCCTTTCTCCAAACCTTCTTGTAGAAAGGAGAGAATCTTAGGAATTTTT
This sequence comes from Bombina bombina, assembly GCF_027579735.1. NCBI lineage: Eukaryota > Metazoa > Chordata > Amphibia > Anura > Bombinatoridae > Bombina > Bombina bombina. Next base: position 1,499,420,231 of record NC_069499.1, read on the forward strand.
ATCTTATTCCATGGGAATCCTTTGGATTCACACCAACAGATATATCTTTTCCATATTTTATGGTAAATCTTTCTAGTTACCAGTTTTCTGGCCTGAACCAGAGTATCTATCACAGAATCTGAAAACCCACGCTTCGATAGAATCAAGCGTTCAATCTCCAAGCCGTCAGCTGGAGGGAGACCAGATTTGGATGTTCGAATGGACCCTGAACAAGAAGGTCCTGTCTCAAAGGTAGCTTCCATGGTGGAGCCGATGACATATTCACCAGGTCTGCATACCAAGTCCTGCGTGGCCACGCAGGAGCTATCAAGATCACCGAGGCACTCTCCTGATTGATCCTGGCTACCAGCCTGGGAATGAGAGGAAACGGTGGAAATACATAAGCTAGGTTGAAGGTCCAAGGTGCTACTAGTGCATCTACTAGAGTCGCCTTGGGATCCCTGGATCTGGACCCGTAGCAAGGAACCTTGAAGTTCTGACGAGACGCCATCAGATCCATGTCTGGAATGCCCCATAATTGAGTTATTTGGGCAAAGATCTCCGGATGGAGTTCCCACTCCCCCGGATGGAATGTCTGACGACTCAGAAAATCCGCCTCCCAGTTTTCCACACCTGGGATGTGGATCGCAGACAGGTGGCAGGAGTGATCCTCCGCCCATTGAATTATTTTGGTCACTTCTTTCATCGCCAGGGAACTCCTTGTTCCCCCCTGATGATTGATATACGCAACGGTCGTCATGTTGTCTGATTGGAACCTTATGAATCTGGCCTTTGCTAGCTGAGGCCAAGCCCTGAGAGCATTGAATATCGCTCTCAGTTCCAGAATGTTTATCGGGAGAAGAGACTCTTCCCGAGACCATAGACCCTGAGCTTTCAGGGATTCCCAGACCGCGCCCCAGCCCACTAGACTGGCGTCGGTCGTGACAATGACCCACTCTGGTCTGCGGAAGCTCATTCCCTGGGACAGATGGTCCAGGGTCAGCCACCAACGGAGTGAATCTCTGGTCTTCTGATCTACTTGAATCATTGGAGACAAGTCTGTATAGTCCCCATTCCACTGTTTGAGCATGCACAGTTGTAATGGTCTTAGATGAATTCGTGCAAAAGGAACTATGTCCATTGCTGCAACCATCAACCCTACTACTTCCATGCACTGCGCTATGGAAGGATGAGGAACAGAATGAAGAACTTGACAAGAGCTAAGAAGTTTTGATTTTCTGACCTCTGTCAGAAAAATCCTCATTTCTAAGGAATCTATTATTGTTCCCAAGAAGGGAACTCTTGTCGACGGAGACAGAGAACTTTTTTCTATGTTCACCTTCCATCCGTGTGATCTGAGAAAGGCCAGAACGATGTCTGTATGAGCCTTTGCTTTTGACAGGGACGACGCTTGTATTAGAATGTCATCCAAGTAAGGTACTACTGCAATGCCCCTCGGTCTTAGAACCGCTAGAAGGGACCCTAGCACCTTTGTGAAAATCCTTGGAGCAGTGGCTAACCCGAATGGGAGGGCCACAAACTGGTAATGCTTGTCCAGAAAAGCGAACCTTAGGAACTGATGATGTTCTTTGTGGATAGGAATATGTAGGTACGCATCCTTTAGATCCACGGTAGTCATAAATTGACTTTCCTGGATAGTGGGTAGAATCGTTCGAATGGTTTCCATCTTAAACTATGGTACCCTGAGAAATTTGTTTAGGATCTTCAAATCCAAAATTGGTCTGAAAGTTCCCTCTTTTTTGGGAACTACGAACAGATTGGAATAAAATCCCATTCCTTGTTCCTTTATTGGAACTGGGTGTATCACTCCCATCTTTAACAGGTCTTCTACACAATGTAAGAATGCCTGTCTCTTTATTTGGTTTGAGGATAAGTGAGACATGTGGAACCTTCCCCTTGGGGGTAGTTCCTTGAATTCCAGGAGATAACCTTGAGAAACTATTTCTAGCGCCCAGGAATCCTGAACATCTCTTGCCCAAGCCTGAGCAAAGAGAGAGAGTCTGCCCCCCACTAGATCCGGTCCCGGATCGGGGGCTACTCCTTCATGCTGTTTTGTTAGCAGCGGCAGGCTTCTTGGCCTGCTTACCCTTGTTCCAGCCTTGCATCGGTTTCCAGGCTGGTTTGGGTTGTGAGGCATTACCCTCTTGCTTAGAGGATGCAGAATTAGAGGCCGGTCTGTTCCTGAAATTGCGAAAGGAACGAAAATTAGACTTATTTTTCGCCTTGAAAGACCTATCTTGTGGAAGGGCGTGGCCCTTTCCCCCAGTGATGTCTGAAATAATCTCTTTCAATTCTGGTCCAAATAGAGTTTTACCTTTGAAAGGGATGTTAAGCAATTTTGTCTTGGATGACACATCCGCTGACCAAGACTTTAGCCAAAGCGCTCTGCGCGCCACGATAGCAAACCCTGAATTTTTCGCCGCTAATCTAGCTAATTGCAAAGCGGCATCTAAAATAAAAGAGTTAGCCAATTTAAGTGCGTGAACTCTGTCCATAACCTCCTCATATGGAGTCTCTCTACTGAGCGACTTTTCTAGTTCCTCGAACCAGAACCACGCTGCTGTAGTGACAGGAACAATGCACGAAATTGGTTGTAGAAGGTAACCTTGCTGTACAAAAATCTTTTTAAGCAAACCTTCCAATTTTTTATCCATAGGATCTTTGAAAGCACAACTATCTTCGATAGGAATAGTAGTGCGTTTGTTTAGAGTAGAAACTGCCCCCTCGACCTTAGGGACTGTCTGCCATAAGTCCTTTCTGGGGTCGACCATAGGAAATAATTTCTTAAATATAGGGGGGGGGACAAAAGGTATGCCGGGCTTTTCCCACTCCTTATTTACTATGTCCGCCACCCGCTTGGGTATAGGAAAAGCGTCGGGGTGCACCGGAACCTCTAGGAACTTGTCCATCTTGCATAATTTCTCTGGAATGACCAAGTTGTCACAATCATCCAGAGTAGATAACACCTCCTTAAGCAGTGCGCGGAGATGTTCTAATTTAAATTTAAATGTCACAACATCAGGTTCAGCTTGTTGAGAAATTTTTCCTGAATCTGAAATTTCTCCATCTGACAAAACCTCCCTCATGGCCCCTTCAGATTGGTGTGAGGGTATGACAGAACAATTATCATCAGTGCCCTCCTGCTCTTCAGTGTTTAAAACAGAGCAATGGCGCTTTCTCTGATAAGTAGGAATTTTGGATAAAATATTTGCTATGGAGTTATCCATTACAGCCGTTAATTGTTGCATGGTAATAAGCATTGGCGCACTAGATGTACTAGGGGCCTCCTGCGTGGGCAAAACTGGTGTAGACACAGTAGGAGATGATGTAGTATCATGTTTACTCCCCTCATCTGAGGAATCATCTTGGGCAATTTCATTATCTGTGGCAGTACTGTCCTTACTTTGTTTGGACGCTATGGCACAATTATCACATAAATTTAAATGGGGAGACACATTGGCTTTCATACATATAGAACATAGCTTATCTGAAGGTACAGACATGTTAAACAGGCTTAAACTTGTCAACAAAGCACAAAAAACGTTTTAAAACAAAACCGTTACTGTCTCTTTAAATTTTAAACAGAAAACACTTTATTACTGAATATGTGAAAAAGTATGAAGGAATTGTTCAAAAATTACCAAAATGTCACCACAGTGTCTTAAAGCATTAATAGTATTGCACACCAAATTTCAGAGCTTTAACCCTTAAAATAACGGAACCGGAGCCGTTTATAAATTTAACCCCTATACAGTCCCAGCTATAGTCTTTGCTGAGACCCAACCAAGCCCAGAGGGGAATACGATACCAATTGACGCCTTCTAGGAGCTTTTCCAGCAATTTTTAGATCCTCACACATGCAACTGCATGCCCTGCTCTCAAAAAACAACTGCGCAGTAATGGCGCGAAAATGAGGCTCAGTCTACAACTAGGAAGGCCCCCTGACTGGAAAAGGTGTCTAACACAGTGCCTGCCGTTTAATAAACGTTCCCCAAGTTTATAAATGCAAATTGTCAGCATAAATATGAATAAAATGCCCAAATAAAGCAATCGATTTAGCCCATAAAAATGTCTACCAGTTTTTTAGCCCATAATAAGCCCTTTATTCTGTTTGTTTGACTAAGAAAATGGCTTACCGGTCCCCATGAGGGGAAATGACAGCCTTCCAGCATTACATCGTCTTGTTAGAAATATGGCTAGTCATACATTAAGCAGAAAAGTCTGCTAACTGCTTCCCCCAACTGAAGTTACTTCATCTCAACAGTCCTATGTGGAAACAGCAATCGATTTTAGTTACTGTCTGCTAAAATCATCTTCCTCTCACAAACAGAAATCTTCATCCTTTTCTGTTTCAGAGTAAATAGTACATACCAGCACTATTTTAAAATAACAAACACTTGATAGAAGAATAAAAACTACATTTAAACACCAAAAAACTCTTAACCATCTCCGTGGAGATGTTGCCTGTGCAACGGCAAAGAGAATGACTGGGGTGGGCGGAGCCTAGGAGGGACTATATGGCCAGCTTTGCTGGGACTCTTTGCCATTTCCTGTTGGGGAAGAGATATCCCACAAGTAAGGATGACGCCGTGGACCGGACACACCAATGTTGGAGAAATAAAACAAACACAGGGGAATTGAGGGCCCTGTTCCCGTGGAAACTTACAATCTAGATGGGTAGGAGGGTGAGAAACAGAAGGTGGGGACTGCAAAGGTGATAATGATGTTAGTGTGGAGTTAGAAGAGGGCAACTATTAGGCAATTGGAATTGTTGTGTTACTGATTTGGTAATAGGCATCCCTGAAGAAAAAGGTCTTTAGGGAGCGTTTAAAGGTCAAGAGGTTAGGGGAAAGTCTGACAGCTCGAGGAAGTGCGCTCCAGAGGGTTGGTGCCACACGATGAGTCCTGTAGTCTAGCATGGGAGGAGGTGATGGTAGAAGATGCAAGGCGCAGGTCATTGTTGGATCTTGTGAGTGAGGATAGGTGGGGGTCTGCATTAGTAAGGGCTTTGTAGGTCAGGGTGAGAATTTTGAAGTTAATTCTGCTGTGAATGGGGAGCCAATGAAGGGACTCGCAGAGAGGTGTAGCAGATACAGAGTAACGAGAAAACATAATTTATGTAAGAACTTACCTGATAAATTCATTTCTTTCATATTGCCAAAAGTCCATGAGCTAGTGAAGTATGGGATATACATTCCTACCAGGAGGGGCAAAGTTTCCCAAACCTCAAAATGCCTATAAATACACCCCTCACCACACCCACAATTCAGTTTAACGAATAGCCAAGAAGTGATAAGAAAGGAGCGAAAGCATCAAACAAGGAATTGGAATAATTGTGCTTTATACAAAAAAATCATAACCACCACAAAAAGGGTGGGCCTCATGGACTCTTGCCAATATGAAAGAAATGAATTTATCAGGTAAGTTCTTACATAAATTATGTTTTCTTTCATGTAATTGGAAAGAGTCCATGAGCTAGTGACGTATGGGATAGCAGATACCCAAGATGTGGAACTTCCACGCAAGAGTCAATAGAGAGGGAGGGATTAAATAAAGACAGCCAATTCCGCTGAAAAAATCATCCATAACCCAAATCAAAAAGTTTTAATCTTAAAATGAAAAAAAAAACTGAAATTATAAGCAGAAGAATCAAACTGAAACAGCTGCCTGAAGTACTTTTCTACCAAAAACTGCTTCAGAAGAAGAAAAAACATCAAAATGGTAGAATTTAGTAAAAGTATGCAAAGAAGACCAAGTTGCTGCTTTGCAAATCTGATCAACAGAAGCTTCATTCTTAAAAGCCCAGGAAGTAGAAACTGACCTAGTAGAATGAGCCGAAATCCTTTGAGGCAGGGATTTACCCGACTCCACATAAGCATGATGAATCAAAGACTTTAACCAAGATGCCAAAGAAATGGCAGAAGCCTTCTGACCTTTCTTAGAACCAGAAAAGACAACAAATAGACTAGAAGTCTTCCTGAAATCTTTAGTAGCTTCAACATAATATTTCAAAGCTCTAACTACATCCAAAGAATGTAAAGATCTCTCCAGAGAATTCTTAGGATTAGGACACAAAGAAGGGACAACAATTTCTCTACTAATGTTGTTAGAATTCACAACTTTAGGTAAAAAATTAAATGAAGTCCGCAACACTGCCTTATCCTGATGAAAAATCAGAAAAGGAGATTCACAAGAAAGAGCAGATAATTCAGAAAGTTGGAAAGTTTTATGGCCAAAAGGAATAAAACTTTCCAAGAAAGTAATTTAATATCCAGAGAATGCATAGGTTCAAACGGAGGAGCCTGTAAAGCCCTCAGAACCCAATTAAGACTCCAAGGAGGAGAAATTGACTTAATGACAGGCTTAATACGAACCAAAGCCTGTACAAAACAATGCATAGCAGGATGATTAGCAATCTTTCTGTGAAAAAGTACAGAAAGAGCAGAGATTTGTCCTTTCAAGGGACTTGCAGACAAACCTTTTTCCAAACCATCCTGAAGAAACTGTAAAATTCTAGGAATTCTAAAAGAATGCCAAGAGAATTTATGTGAAGAACACCAAGAAATGTAAGTCTTCCAGACTCGGTAATAGATCTTTCTAGACACAGATTTACGAGCCTGTAACATAGTATTAATCACTGAATCAGAGAAACCTCTATGACTAAGTATTAAGCGTTCAATCTCCATACCTTCAAATTTAATGATTTGAGATCCTGATGGAAAAATGGGCCTTGAGAAAGAAGTTCTCGCCTTAACGGAAGTGTCCAAGGTTGGCAACTGGCCATCCGAATGAGATCCGCATACCAAAACCTGTGTGGCCATGCTGGAGCCACCAGCAGTACAAACGAACGCTCCATTAGGATTTTGGAAATCACTTTTGGAAGAAGAACTAGAGGCGGAAAGATATAAGCAGGTTGATAATTCCAAGGAAGTGACAGCGCGTCCGCCTGAGGATCCCAGGATCTGGACAGATACCTGGGAAGTTTCTTGTTTAGATGAGAGGCCATCAGATCTATTTCTGGAAGTCCCCAGATTTGAACAATCTGAAGAAATACCTCTGGGTGAAGAGACCATTCGCCCGGATGTAACGTCTGGCGACTGAGATAATCCGCTTCCCAATTGTCTATACCTGGGATGTAAACCGCAGAAATTAGAAGGGAGCTGGATTCCGCCCATACAAGTATACAAGATACTTCTTTCATAGACTGAGGACTGTGAGTCCCCCCTTGATGATTGACATATACCACGGTTGTGACATTGTCTGTCTGAAAACAAATAAACGATTCTCTCTTCAGAAGAGGCCAGAACTGAAGAGCTCTGAAAATCGCACGGAGTTCCAAAATGTTGATTGGTAATCTCGCCTCCTGAGATTCCCAAACCCCCTGCACTGTAAGAGAGCCCCATACAGCTCCCCAACCTGAAAGACTCGCATCTGTTGAGATCACAGTCCAGGTTGGACGAACAAAAGAGGCCCTTGAATTAAACGATGGTGATCCAACCACCAAGTCAGAGAAGATCGAACATTGGGATTTAAGGATATTAATTGTGATATCTTTGTATAATCCCTGCACCATTGGTTCAGCATACAAAGCTGGAGAGGTCTCATGTGAAAACGAGCAAAAGGGATCGCGTCCGATGCAGCAGTCATGAGACCTAGAATTTCCATGCACAAAGCTACCGAAGGGAATGATTGAGACTGAAGGTTTCGACAAGCTGAAACCAATTTCAGACGTCTCTTTTCTGTTAGAGACAAAGTTATGGACACTGAATCTATTTGGAAACCCAAAAAGGTTACCCTTGTCTGAGGAATCAAGGAACTCTTTGGTAAATTGATCCTCCAACCATGTCTTTGAAGAAACAACACAAGTTGATTCGTATGAGATTCTGCAGAATGTAAAGACTGAGCAAGTACCAAGATATCGTCCAAATAAGGAAATACCGCAATACCCTGTTCTCTGATTACAGAGAGAAGGGCATCGAGAACCTTTGAAAAGATCCTTGGAGCTGTTGCTAGGCCAAATGGAAGAGCAACAAACTGGTATTGCTTGTCTAGAAAAGAGAATCTCAGAAACTGATAGTGATCTGGATGGATAGGAATATGAAGATATGCATCCTGTAAGTGTATTGTAGACATATAATGCCCTTGCTGAACAAAAGGCAGAATAGTCCTTATAGTCACCATTTTGAATGTTGGTATCCTTGCATAACGATTCAATATTTTTAGATCCAGAACTGATCTGAAGGAATTCTCTTTCTTTGGTACAATGAAGAGATTTGAGTAAAACCCCAGACCCCATTCCAGAACTGGAACTGGCACAATTACCCCAGCCGACTCTAGGTCTGTAACACATGTCAGAAATGCCTTAGCCTTTACTGGGTTTACTGGAATGCGTGAGAGAAAAAATCTTCTCACAGGCGGTCTTACCTTGAAACCTATTCTGTACCCTTGTGAAACAATGTTCTGAATCCAAAGATTTTGAATCGAATTGATCCAAACATCTTTGAAAAATCGTAACCTGCCCCCTACCAACTGTGCTGGAATGAGGGCCGCACCTTCATGCGGATTTGGGAGCTGGTTTTGACTTTCTAAAAGGCTTGGATTTATTCCAGACTGGAGAAGGTTTCCAAACGGAAACTGTTCCTTTAGGGGGAATGGTCAGGCTTTTGTTCCTTATTCTGACGAAAGGAACGAAAACGATTAGCAGCCCTATATTTACCTTTAGATTTTTTTGCCCTGAGGCAAAAAGGCTCCCTTCCCCCCAGTAACAGTTGAAATTATTGAATCTAACTGAGAACCAAATAATTTATTACCTTGGAAAGAAAGAGAAAGCATTGTTGACTTAGAAGTCATATCTGCATTCCAAGACTAAAGCCATAAAGCTCTTCTGGCTAAAATAGCTAAAGACATATACCTGACATCAATCCTAATGATATCGAAAATGGCATCACAAACAAAGTTATTAGCATGTTGAAGAAGTTTAACAATGCTATAAGCATTATGGTCTGACACTTGTTGCGCTAAAGCCTCCAACCAGAAAGTGGAAGCTGCAGCAACATCAGCCAAAGAAATAGCAGGTCTAAGAAGATTACCTGAACATAAATAAGCCTTCTTTAGAAAGGATTCAAGTTTCCTATCTAAAGGATCCTTAAAAGAAGTACTATCTGCCGTAGGAATAGTAGTACGTTTAGCAAGAGTAGAGATAGCCCCATCAACTTTGGGGATTTTTTCCCAAAACTCTAATCTATCAGATGGAAAAGGGTACAATTTCTTAAACCTTGGAGAAGGAGTAAATGAAGTACCCAGACTATTCCATTCCCTAGAAATTACTTCTGAAATAACATCAGGAACTGGAAAAACTTCTGGAATAACTACATGAAGTTTAAAAACTGAATTTAAATGCTTATTAGTTTTAATATCAAGAGGACTAGACTCCTTGATATCTAATACAATCAACACTTCTTTAAGTAAAGAACGAATAAACTCCATCTTAAACAAATATGAAGATTTATCAGTGTCAATATCTGAGGCAGAATCTTCTGAACCAGATAGATCCTCATAAGAAATAGATAAGTCAGAATGATGGTCATTTAAAAATTCATCTGAAATATGAGAAGTTTTAATAGACCTCTTACGTTTACTAGAAGGAGGAATAACAGACAGAGCCTCCCGAATAGAATTAGAAACAAATTCTTTTACATTAACAGGAACATCCTGAACATTAGATGTTGAAGGAACAACAACAGGTAATGGATTATTACTAATGGAAATATTATCTGCGTTTGATAGTTTATCATGACAACTAACACAAACTACAGCTGGAGGAACAGTTACCAAAAGTTTACAACAAATGCACTTAGCTATGGTAGAACCGACATCAGGCAGCGTCTTTCCAGAAGTAGATTCTGATCCAGGGTCAGGTAGTGACATCTTGCAATATGTAATAGAAAAAACAACATATAAAGCAAAATTATCAAATTCCTTAAATGGCAGTTTCAGGAATGGGAAAAAATGCAAAACAAAACAAGCCTCTAGAAACCAGAAGCAACTAAAAAGTGAGACTGAAATAATGTGAAAAAAACTGGAGCCAAGTATGACGCCCACATTTTTGGCGCCAAGAATGACGCCCATATTTTTTGGCACCAAAAAACGTCCGCAACACACACGTCAAAAATGACGCAATCATGTGAAAACGCCGGAAATTGCGACATTTTTGCGCCAAAAAAGTCTCGCGCCAAGAATGACGCAATAAATAGAATCATTTTCTGCACCCGCGAGCCTAACAGCCCGCAATTTAGAAAAAAAGTCAATTGAAAATTGAAATTTTTTAAGGTAAGAAAAAATATAATTCATATGCATTTTCCCAAAAAAATTAAACTGACAGTCTGAAAGAAGGAATACTGATTATCCTGAATCATGGCAAATATAAGTTTAACACATATATTTAGAAATTTACATATAAAGTGCCCAACCATAGCTTAGAGTGTCATGAATAGAAATAAGACTTACTTACCCTAAGACACTCATCTACATATTGCAGATAGCCAAACCAGTACTGAAACGAGAATCAGTAGAGGTAATGGTATATAAGAGTATATAGTCGATCTGAAAAGGGAGGTAGGAGAAGAAATCTCTACGACCGATAACAGAGAACCTATGAAATAGATCCCCAAGAGGAAGACCATGGTATTCAAATAGGCAATACTCTCTTCACATCCCTCTGACATTCACTGCACTCTGAGAAGAAAACCGGGCTTCAGCCTGCTGCGAAGCGCATATCAACGTAGAAATCTAGCACAAACTTACTTCACCACCTCCATGGGAGGCAAAGTTTGTAAAACTGAATTGTGGGTGTGGTGAAGGGTGTATTTATAGGCATTTTGAGGTTTGGGAAACTTTGCCCCTCCTGGTAGGAATGTATATCCCATACGTCACTAGCTCATGGACTCTTGCCAATTACATGAAAGAAAGGTGGATTAGTCTAGCAGATTCATTTAGGATGGATTGAAGGGGAGAGAGGCGGGAGAGAGGAAGGCCCGTTAGTAGGTTATTAAAGTACAAAATTCTCCCTGAATAATACAGGAATGATTTTTAACCATTCATACTTTATCTTTATTGGTTTAACTATTCAATCATACATGTTTAAAAACACTTAAACTCTCTAGATATCAATATATAGCATAGATGTGTGAATAATACCTCTGAGAATCATGTATCTATATGTGAAACATTGCACTTGGTTTGTATAATATCAAGCAGTCAGATACAAACATTATTTTTTGTAGCCGGCTATTAATAAATTCAGAAATAATGCTGTAACAAGAGGACCTGTTAATATGTGGGATGTCAGATTATGAGATTAAAGCTATCTTGCTAATACTCTATCTGTAATTATAAAGTCCTTGCTTGCACAGTCAACTTTAGCACAGCTGTTCAATGTAATAGATTCTGTCTGCTTAAAATCTCTAGATATGAAAATTTAGTATAGGCGTGTGAATAACACCTCTGAGAATCATGTATCTAGATATGAAAAATTGTACTTGGTTTGTATAATACCAAGCAGTCAGATACAAACAATATCTTTTGTAGCCAGCTATTAACAAATTAAAAAATAATGCTGTAACAAGAGGACCTGTTAATATGTGGAATGTCAGGTTATGAGATTAAAGCTATCTAGCTAATACTCTATCTGTAATTATAAAGTCCTTGCTTGCACAGTTAAATGGACATAATACTCATATGCTAAATCACTTGAAACTGATGCAGTATAACTGTAAAAAGCTGACAGGAAAATATCACCTGAGCATCTCTATGAAAAAATAAAGATATTTTACCTCACATTCTCCTCAGCTCAGCAGAGTAAGTTCTGTGTAAAAAAAATATACTTCAGCTGTTGCTCAGCTGAAGGTTAAAAAAAAAAAAAAAATATGAAGAAATTAACAGCAGCCAATCAGCACCAGCAGTGCTGAGGTCATGAACTCTTTTAATGTGTTCTCATGAGATTTCATAGTAAACTTCCTTAAACTGAATAGGGAAATAACACGAGTGTGCACGAAAGCTCACTCCTTTAGCTGTTCCGGGACAGACATACTGATTTGCTGCTTAGACGTCCTTTACAATGGGATGTGGCTACTAAGGATTTTTTTAGTTAAAATATCTTTCTTTTTTACATAGAGATGCTCAGGTGATATTTTCTAGTCAGCTTTTTACAGCTATGCTGCATCACTTTCAAGTGTTTCAACATTTGGGTATCATGGCCCTTTAACTTTAAAATAGCTGCTCAATGTAATAGAGTCTGTCTGCTTGAACTCTCTCGATATCAATATATAGCATAGGTATGTGAATAATACCTCTGAGAGTCATGTATCTAAATATGAAACATTGTACTTGGTTTGTATAATATCAAGCAGTTAGATACAAACAATATTTTTTGCAGCCGGCTATTAATAAATTCAGAAATAATGCTGTAACAAGGGGTCTGGCTTCAGAGAGTTCATACTCTCATTTTTTAACTGCTTACTCTCTATGGTAACTGTTGATGGCCAATAGCTTGTAAATGTGTGTTATATTCTGAGATCAGACGTTGTGCTATGTTAGTGAAACAAGTCAGTTAAACGTTAATCTAGCCCCCGCTATAGAAGGGGCTTAAGCAGACAGAATCTATTACACTGAATAGCTGTGCTAAAGTTAACTGTGCAAGCAAGGACTTTATAATTACAGATAGAGTATTAGCTAGATAGCTTTAATCTCGCAATCTGACATCCCACATTTTAACAGGTCCTCTTGTTACAGCATTATTTCTGAATTTATTAATAGCCGGCAGCAAAAAATATTGTTTGTATCTAACTGCTTGATATTATACAAACCAAGTCCAATGTTTCATATTTAGATATATGACTCTCAGAGGTATTATTCACATACCTATGCTATATATTGAGTAGGTGGTTGTGACATGATGAAGAGAGCATTTGGATGTGGGGTATGAAGGACAGATTGGAGTCAAGTGTAACTCCTAGGCAGCGGACTTAGGGTGATGGGGAGATAGTGGTGTTGCAAACAGTGATAGAAAAGTTAGAAACTGGAGCTGATTAGAAGGAGCTCAGTCTTGGACATGTTGATTTTTAGGTGGTGAGAGGCCATCCAGGATGAAATGCCAGATAAGCAATCGCTGATGTGGGAAAGGACAGAAGGAGAGAGTGCAGGGGTGGATAGGTAGATCTGAGTATCATCAGTGTAGAGGTTGAATAGTTGAAGCCATAGCTACCGATAAGTTTACCCAGTAATAGAGGACCAAGAACAGAGCATTTTGGTTCTCCCAGAGACAGTGAAGAGGAGTCGTTGTCAGCAAATGAAACAGAAAAGGACCTATTAGAGAGATAAAAGTGGATCCAGGAAAGGGCAGTGTCACAGAGTCCAAAGGAGCTGAGAGTCTGTAGGAGAAGGGGATGGTCAACGGTGTCAAAGGCAGCAGACAGGTCGAGTAAGCTAAGTATAGAGTAGTGGCCGTTGTTTTTAGCAGAAAGATCGTTAGCAACCTTGGTGAGGGCAGTTTTAGTTTAGTGTTGGGGACGGAAGCCAGATTGCAGGGGGTCAAGCAATGAGTTGGAGGACAGGAAGTGGGTTAGGCGATCGAAAACTAGTTTTTCCAGGAATTTTGAAGCTAGCAGAAGTATCTTCAATCGCTTGAAAGTGATGCAGCATAACTGTAAAAAGCTGACAAGAAAATATCACCTCTACATCTCTATGTAAAAGAGGAAGATATTAAACAGTTATACTTCAGCTGCTGTCCAGCTGCAAGATGAAAAAAAACAAAAACAAGTATACACCAATGCTCATTTAACTGCATGTAATAGACACTACTATAAAGAATACTATGCACAGATACTGATCTAAAAATCCAGTATAAAACCGTTTAAAAACTTAACTTAAAGCTCCCAGTTTAGCTCTGTTTAAAAGGTAGCTGGAAAGCCTACTGCAAGTGGGAAACAGCAGACAATCCCCTCCCCCCTTCCTTTGCATATTAAAAGACTCTTTACAGAAACAGAAGCAAACTGGAGTAGTTATACTATATGTCAGTATTCTCCTAAAACTTTGGGGATTGGTTAGGAGTCTGAAAATCAGAACAATATTATTTAAAAATAAGCAAAACTGTATAGGCTACATAAATGGATCAACTACAAAACATTTATGCAAAGAAAAATCTAGGAAGAAACTGAATAGGAAAATAACATGACTGTGCCTGCACATGACATATGCACACTCCCTAGTTTTTTCTGGGACAAGCATCCTGACTGTCTGCTTAAAGTATCTCTACAGTTGGTGCGAATATTTAGAAAAGTTGAAGTAAAATACCTTACAATGAGATATTTAGGTGATATTTTCTAGTTAGCTTTTTGTAGCTACGCTGCATCAGTTTCAAGTGCTTCAACATTTGGGTATCATGTCCCTTTGAGGACAAAGTTTTTTTTTCCAGTTTTAAAGCTTAAAAGACACAGGTATTTTTTGCTCTTTATTGGTTTCACCGTAATTACTTGCCCTGCACCCATACATGTAATGTACCATTTTAAACAGACAAACAGGGCTTTCTTGCGATATCCTATACGGGGACATAAAATAACAATAAATACATATTTTTAAAAATATATTTTTGTTTTCTTTATAATAATTTCTACAAAACTAGGGTAGCTAAAGTAAAAATAACTCAAAATAGATTATTTTGTCCAGATTTTAGCAATACTTTATATCATATTTAATTCAAGCAAATTTAGGCTAATTATTACAAAAAGGGATTTATTGTTTTAAAGCTTAAATGTATAATACTTTGACTGTCAACTTAATAGTGGTCACCCAATCCAAAACTGCTACACAAAAGTATATATTTGTTGAAACTAGAGGCATTTTGATACTTTGGGTCTACTGCCATATGTCTCGTGCTCTTGCACTTTATTAAAATATATGTATAAAAAATACTCTTAATTAAACTATTTGTTTGACATAGGTGCTGAGAGGGAGAGAAGAGGAGAGGTCAAGATGAGCCATTCTTTACAAACATTGCCATTTATGATGTGATCACTGTGACTTGCTGTCACAATGGTCACATGACAATGGGAGCACTTTTTTGGGAATCACTGGGCTGTCTCACTACTGAGGCATCCTGTGATAGCCCACTTAGCCTGATACCAGCATGCAAGTATCTGGGCTCCATTTTAACTATAGAGTTTCTGACTGGATGTCACATTGAATATATACACATTAATAGTCAAACTTGTCTGTTACTGCACTGTTGCTGGATAGCATCACATGCAGGTATCCAGTGACAGCATGAGACACACACTGATCTTAGCATGCAATCACTGGGACACCCTGTCCCTGAGATTATTTGCCTGGGGTGGCCTCCATAGAGCTATTTCTGATGTTCCTCATTTGTGAGGCATGCAGAAATAGTGTGGACTGGTTGCTGTCTGTGAGACTTGCACTATAAAGACAAGGAACGCGCCAGTTCTTAAAGGGACATTATACACTAGATTTTTCTTTGCATAAATGTTTTGTAGATCCATTTATATAGCCCATACAGTTGTTTTTTTAAAGAAATGTATAGTTTTGCTTATTTTTAAATAACATTGCTCTGATTTTCAGACTCCTAAACAAAGCCCCAAAGTTTTAGGAGAATACTGACATATACCTACTCCAGCTTGTTTGTGCAAAGGAAGGGGGAGTGTCTACTATTTCCCACTTGCAGTGGGTGTTGCAGTTACCTTTTAAACAAAGCTAAAGTGGGAGCTTCTAAGTAAGTTTTTAAATGGTTTTATACTGGATTTTTAGATCAGTATCTGTGCATATTATTATTTATAGTAGTGTCTATTACTTGCAGTTATATGCAAATTGGTGAATACTGTCCCTTTAAGGACACAGAAACCACCAGTATTTCTGCATATGCTAAGAATAAAGATTACTGACACACATTAAAGGGATAGTAAACAGTCAATACTTGCTAGACATAATGATGTATTAGAAGCAAAGATTAGCTTTAGAATAATACGTAGTTGCATTTTTTACAATTATATTAGTTGTTTAAATATGATATAATTTATAGCATATAATATATTATATACGTGTAAAGCACTCTAGTTTCTTTAAAGTAATTGGTGCCGCCATATTTGATCTAGTGTTCTATTTATCACTGAGAACAATTAGGAACAGATATAAATCAGACAATAAAATAAAGTTTGTGCAAACTAGGCTGTATGGAAACTCGATTAGATAACCTTGTGTTCCACAAAGCTTTGTTTGGATAGTCTCTTTTATATATGAGCCTAATTATTCTAGGCAGGAGAGTGAAATAATAAGAAAACTTAAAGGGACAGTCTAACATTGTGCTCCCTCCCGTGGAGTTACCTATGAGTCTGCACTGATTGCCTAAATGAAAGTCTGTCAAAATAACTTAAATAAGGGCACGGTCTGCAGAGGCTTGGATACAAGGTAATCACAGAGGTAAAAAGTAAATTTTTATAAACAATAACAATTCTGGAGTAGACTATCCCTTTAATCTCAAACATGGTGACGCCCACTACTTTAGAGAAACTCAGTGGAATTTAGAGAGTTAAAACATAATTTATGCTTACCTGATAAATTTATTTCTCTTGTGGTGTATCCAGTCCACGGATCATCCATTACTTGTGGGATATTCTCCTTCCCAACAGGAAGCTGCAAGAGGATCACCCACAGCAGAGCTGTCTATATAGCTCCTCCCCTAACTGCCACTACCAGTCATTCGACCGAAGACAAGCAAGAGAAAGGAGAAACTATAGGGTGCAGTGGTGACTGTAGTTTAAAAATAAAAAACACCTGCCTTAAAATGACAGGGCGGGCCGTGGACTGGATACACCACAAGAGAAATAAATTTATCAGGTAAGCATAAATTATGTTTTCTCTTGTAAGGTGTATCCAGTCCACGGATCATCCATTACTTGTGGGATACCAATACCAAAGCTATAGGACACGGATGAAGGGAGGGACAAGGCAGGCGCTTAAACGGAAGGTACCACTGCCTGCAAGACCTTTCTCCCAAAAATAGCCTCCGAAGAAGCAAAAGTATCAAATTTATAGAACTTTGAAAAAGTATGAAGCAAAGACCAAGTCGCCGCCTTACAAATCTGTTCAACAGAAGCCTCATTTTTAAAAGCCCATGTGGAAGCTACCGCTCTAGTAGAATGAGCTGTAATCCTTTCAGGAGGCTGCTGGCCAGCAGTCTCATAAGCTAAGCGTATTATACTCCTTAGCCAAAAAGAAAGAGAGGTTGCCGAAGCCTTTTGGCCTCTCCTCTGTCCAGAGTAGACAACAAACAATGCAGATGTTTGACGAAAATCTTTAGTAGCTTGTAAATAAAACTTTAAAGCACGAACCACGTCAAGATTGTGTAAAAGACGTTCCTTCTTTGAAGAAGGATTAGGACACAAAGACGGAACAACAATCTCTTGATTGATATTTTTATTAGATACCACCTTAGGTAAAAAACCAGGTTTGGTACGTAACACTACCTTATCTGCATGAAAAATGAGATAAGGGGAATCACATTGTAAAGCAGATAACTCCGAAACTCTTCGAGCCGAGGAGATAGCTACTAAAAACAGAACCTTCCAGGATAAGAGCTTAATATCTATGGAATGCAAAGGTTCAAACGGAACCCCTTGAAGAACCTTAAGAACTAAATTTAAACTCCAAGGCGGAGCAACAGGTTTAAACACAGGCTTGATTCTGACTAAAGCCTGACAAAACACCTGCACGTCTGGAAACTCAGCCAGACGTTTGTGCAAAATAATAGACAGAGCAGAAATCTGTCCTTTTAAGGAACTAGCTGACAAACCCTTCTCCAATCTTTCTTGGAGAAAAGATAATATCCTAGGAATCCTGACTTTACTCCATGAGTAACCCTTGGATTCACACCAATGAAGATATTTACACCATATCTTATGATAGATTTTCCTGGTGACAGGCTTTCGCGCCTGTATTAAGGTATCAATGACCGACTCGGAGAAACCACGATTTGATAAAATCAAGCGTTCAATCTCCAAGCAGTCAGCCACAGAGAAATTAGATTTGGATTGTTGAAAGGACCCTGAAGTAGAAGGTCCTGCCTCAGAGGCAGAGTCCATGGTGGAAAGGATGACATGTCCACCAGATCTGCATACCAAGTCCTGCTATTGGAAGGAGTGCCTCCTCCTGAGTCCACGACCCCTGAGCCTTCAGAGAGTTCCAGACTGCACCCCAGCCCAAAAGGCTGGCATCTGTTGTTACTATTGTCTAATCTGGCCTGCGGAAGGTCATACCTTTGGACAGATGGACCCGAGATAGCCACCAGAGAAGAGAATCCCTGGTCTCGTGATCCAGATTTAGTAGAGGGGACAAATCTGTGTAATCCCCATTCCAATGACTGAGCATGCAGAGTTGCAGTGGTCTGAGATGTAGGCGGGCAAACTGAACTATGTCCATTGCCGCTACCATTAAGCCGATTACTTCCATACACTGAGCCACCGAAGGGCGAGAAGTATAATAAAGAACACGGCAGGAATTTAGAAGTTTTGACAACCTGTCCTCTGTCAGGTAAATCCTCATTTCTACAGAATCTATCAGAGTTCCCAGGAAGGAAACTCTTGTGAGAGGGGATAGAGAACTCTTCTTTTCGTTCACTTTCCACCCATGAGACCTCAGGAATGCCAGAACAATGTCCGTATGGGACTTGGCAATTTGGAAATTCGACGCCTGTATCAGAATGTTGTCTAAGTAAGGGGCTACTGCTATGCCCCGCGGCCTTAGGACCACCAGAAGTGACCCCAGAACCTTCGTAAAGATTCTTGGTGCCGTAGCTAACCCAAAGGGAAGAGCGAACCTGAGAAACCGATGATGATCTTTGTGTATCGGAATGTGAAGATAAGCATCCTTTAAGTCCACGGTAGTCATGTATTGACCCTCCTGGATCATAGGTAGGATGGTTCGAATAGTCTCCATCTTGAAAGATGGGACCCTGAGAAATTTGTTTAGGATCTTGAGATCTAAGATTGGTCTGAAGGTTCCCTCTTTCTTGGGAACCACAAAGAGATTTGAATAGAAGCCTTGCCCCTGTTCCTCCTTTGGAACTGGGTGGATCACTCCCATAACTAGGAGGTCTTGAACACAATGTAAGAATGCCTCTCTCTTTATCTGGTCTGCAGATAATTGTGAGAGGTGAAATCTTCCTTTTGGGGAAGAAGCTTTGAAGTCCAGAAGATATCCCTGGGACACAATTTCCAACGCCCAGGGACCCTGGACATCTCTTGCCCAAGCGTGGGCGAAGAGAGAAAGTCTGCCCCCTACTAGATCCATTACCGGATCGGGGGCTGATCTTTCATGCTGTCTTAGAGGCAGCAGCAGACTTCTTGGCCTGCTTACCTTTGTTCCAGGCCTGGTTAGGTCTCCAGACCGGCTTGGACTGGGCAAAATTTCCCTCTTGTTTTGCATTAGAGGGAGTTGATGCCGCGCTCGTCTTAAAGTTTCGAAAGGCACGAAAATTAGATTGTTTGGTCCTGAATTTATTAGACCTATCCTGAGGAAGGGCATGACCTTTTCCTCCAGTAATATCAGAAATGATCTCCTTCAGTCCAGGCCCGAATAGGGTCTGCCCCTTGAAGGGAATGTTGAGAAGCTTAGACTTTGAAGTAACGTCAGCTGACCAGGATTTAAGCCATAGCGCCCTACGCGCCTGTATAGCAAAACCTGAGTTCTTAGCCGTTAGTTTGGTTAAATGAACAACGGCGTCAGAAACAAATGAATTGGCTAGCTTAAGCGCTTTAAGCTTGTCAAGTATATCATCCTATGGAGTTTCTACCTGTAAAGCCTCTTTCAGAGACTCAAACCAGAAGTCCGCAGCAGCAGTGACCGGGGCAATGCATGCAAGAGGCTGGAGAATAAAACCTTGTTGAATAACATTTTCTTAAGGTAACCCTCTAACTTTTTATCCATTGGATCTAGGAAAGCACAACTGCCCTCGACGGGAATAGTTGTACGCTTAGCTAGGGTAGAAACTGCTCCCTCCACCTTAGGGACCGTTTGCCATAAGTCCCGTGTAGCGGCATCTATTGGAAACATTTTCTTAAAAATGGGAGGGGGAGAAAACGGTACACCTGGTCTATCCCATTCCTTAGTAATAATTTCTGAAAACCTTTTAGGTATTGGAAAAACATCAGTGTAAACAGGCACTGCATAGTATTTATCCAATCTTCACAATTTCTCTGGCACTATAATGGTGTCACAGTCATCCAGAGTAGCTAAAACCTCCCTGAGCAACACATGGAGGTGTTCAAGCTTAAATTTAAATGTAGACATATCAGAATCAGGTTGAAGCATCTTCCCTGAGTCAGAAAAATCACCCACAGAGAGAAGCTCTCCTATAACTTCTGTGTAGTTAAAAAGACCTTTGCAATATACTTTCATTATTTAATTTGTCCCCCTTTCCTGTAATTTAACTCTGAACATTGTTCCACTGAGCTTCTATAAAGTAATGAGTACCACCACCACTTAAACTCAAGTTTTCCCTCTCCTGCTGAGGACAGCTTGGGACAGATATAAAAGAGACTATAAAAACAAGGTTGCATGGAACATAGGATAATCCAACAGGCTTTCCCCACATTCTTGTTTGCACAAACTCTGGTTTAAAGATAAATAGAAAACTCATTCATAATATTACTTTATAGAAACTAATACCTTTACACAACTAATATCACAGTAAAACTACATCTATATACTATTCTCAGGCTAATACACCATTACGTCTAGCATGTATTTACAGTTTACTATTCCATCAATAAACATTATTACACATGTTCAGACTGTGGCATGCTGGGTAATGCAAATGTCTGTTGCTGCATATCTGTGTTCTTAAAGGGACAGTAAAGTCATAATTAGACATTAATGATTTAGACAGAGCATACAATTTTAAACAGCTTTGAAATTTGCTTCTATTATTTAATTTGCTTCCTTCTCTTGTTATCCTTTGCTGAAAGGTTTATCTAGGAAAGCTCAGAAGCAGAAAATAACCTAGGTTCTAGCTGCTGATTGGTGGCTGCGTATGTATATATAACGACTGTCATTGGCTCACCCATGTGTTCAGTTAGAAACCAGTAGTGCATCGTTGCTCCTTCAACAAATGATACCAAGAGAATTAAACAAAATTGATAATAGAAGTTAACTGGAAAGTTGTTTAAAATTGTATGTTTTACATAAATAATGAAAGAAATTTTTTGGGTTTCATGTCCCTTTAAGGATGGACCTGCAAAGGGGTTAAACATATAGCTGAAGTCAGCTCCAATGCAGCAATGCATTACTGGCAGCTAGATGAACACATCTGGTGAGCCAGTGACAAGAAGCATCTGTGGGTAGCCACCAGCTAGCTCCCAGTAGTGCATTGCTGCTCCTCAGCCTACCTATGTATGCTTTTGAACAAAGGATACCAAGAGAACTAAGAAATTGTAATTTCTTACAGAAGTAAATTGAAAAGTCTTAAATTGTATGCTGTATCTGTGTTATTATGTAACATTATTCTATCTATACAATGACATCATTCTATTGTGAAGGCTAATTAGTAACACAAATAAGCCAGCTGTTTCGTGTATGTATTACTGAGCACATGTGTGACCCATGTCTACAACTGCTGCTATATACCTGAGAGCTTAGCTATAGGTTACAATGTATCTATAGTGCTTTTGCATTGTTTATTTAGTATGCATTTATTGATCATGCTATTCGAGCGTGTTCAGTGGTCCTTTAATTAATACAACGATTCTACAGCATAGATTGATTACATAACCATGGCACTTTAAAATGGAAAATATGAAAATATGAAATGTAATACTGCTCAAAATGGTTAGAAATAAAGCTTTAAAATGGAAATTTTTGTTTTATTCACTTTTCCTTTAATTGATAAGGATCAAATGTTCTTCTCAATGTCAGATAGGAAAAATAGAAACCCAACCTACATGGGAAAACCCACTGTACTTTTATGAAACTTGTTATGCAAACAAATGCAAATAGATTTATGATATAAATGGTTAAAGCGGACTTATACAGACAGACACACACACACACACATACATACACACACACATACATACACACACACACACATACATATATACATACACACACATACACACACACATATACATACATACATACATACACACATATACATACATACACACACATACACACACACACACACATACATACATACACACACACACATACACACACACATACATACACACATACATACACACACACATACACACACACATACATACACACACACACACACATACATACACCGACACACACATGCACCCACACACACATACATACACACACACACACATACATACACACACACATACATACACAGACATACACACATACACCCACACACACATACATACACACCCACACACATACATACACACACACACACACACACACACATACACACACACATACATGCACACACAGATACATACACACACACATACATATCATAGGTAGGATGGTTCGAATAGTCTCCATCTTGAAAGATGGGACCCTGAGAAATTTGTTTAGGATCTTGAGATCTAAGATTGGTCTGAAGGTTCCCTCTTTCTTGGGAACCACAAAGAGATTTGAATAGAAGCCTTGCCCCTGTTCCTCCTTTGGAACTGGGTGGATCACTCCCATAACTAGGAGGTCTTGAACACAATGTAAGAATGCCTCTCTCTTTATCTGGTCTGCAGATAATTGTGAGAGGTGAAATCTTCCTTTTGGGGAAGAAGCTTTGAAGTCCAGAAGATATCCCTGGGACACAATTTCCAACGCCCAGGGACCCTGGACATCTCTTGCCCAAGCGTGGGCGAAGAGAGAAAGTCTGCCCCCTACTAGATCCTACTAGATCCATTACCGGATCGGGGGCTGATCTTTCATGCTGTCTTAGAGGCAGCAGCAGACTTCTTGGCCTGCTTACCTTTGTTCCAGGCCTGGTTAGGTCTCCAGACCGGCTTGGACTGGGCAAAATTTCCCTCTTGTTTTGCATTAGAGGGAGTTGATGCCGCGCTCGTCTTAAAGTTTCGAAAGGCACGAAAATTAGATTGTTTGGTCCTGAATTTATTAGACCTATCCTGAGGAAGGGCATGACCTTTTCCTCCAGTAATATCAGAAATGATCTCCTTCAGTCCAGGCCCGAATAGGGTCTGCCCCTTGAAGGGAATGTTGAGAAGCTTAGACTTTGAAGTAACGTCAGCTGACCAGGATTTAAGCCATAGCGCCCTACGCGCCTGTATAGCAAAACCTGAGTTCTTAGCCGTTAGTTTGGTTAAATGAACAACGGCGTCAGAAACAAATGAATTGGCTAGCTTAAGCGCTTTAAGCTTGTCAAGTATATCATCCTATGGAGTTTCTACCTGTAAAGCCTCTTTCAGAGACTCAAACCAGAAGGCCGCAGCAGCAGTGACCGGGGCAATGCATGCAAGAGGCTGGAGAATAAAACCTTGTTGAATAACATTTTCTTAAGGTAACCCTCTAACTTTTTATCCATTGGATCTAGGAAAGCACAACTGCCCTCGACGGGAATAGTTGTACGCTTAGCTAGGGTAGAAACTGCTCCCTCCACCTTAGGGACCGTTTGCCATAAGTCCCGTGTAGCGGCATCTATTGGAAACATTTTCTTAAAAATGGGAGGGGGAGAAAACGGTACACCTGGTCTATCCCATTCCTTAGTAATAATTTCTGAAAACCTTTTAGGTATTGGAAAAACATCAGTGTAAACAGGCACTGCATAGTATTTATCCAATCTTCACAATTTCTCTGGCACTATAATGGTGTCACAGTCATCCAGAGTAGCTAAAACCTCCCTGAGCAACACGTGGAGGTGTTCAAGCTTAAATTTAAATGTAGACATATCAGAATCAGGTTGAAGCATCTTCCCTGAGTCAGAAAAATCACCCACAGAGAGAAGCTCTCCTGCCTCAGCTTCTGCATATTGTGAGGGGATATCAGACATAGCTACTAAAGCGTCAGAGAGCTCTGTATTTTTTCTAGTCCCAGAGCTGTCTCGCTTTCCTTGTAACCCTGGTAGTTTGGACAATACCGCTGTAAGGGTATGATTCATAACTGCCGCCATGTCTTGTAAAGTAAACGCCATGGGCGCGCTAGATGTACTTGGCGCCACTTGAGCGGGAGTCCCTTGAGCGGGAGTCAAAGGTTCTGATACGTGGGGCGAGCTAGTCGGCATAACTTCCCCCTTGTCAATTTCCTCTGGTGATAAATCTTTTAAAGACAGAATATGATCTTTATAACTTAAAGTAAAATCAGTACATTTCATACACATTCTAAGAGGGGGTTCCACAATGGCTTCTAAACATAATGAACAAGGAGTTTCCTCTATGTCAGACATGTTTAAACAGACTAGCAATGAGACCAGCAAGCTTGGAAAACACTTTGATAAACGTAAACAAGCAAAAAATAAAAACGGTACTGTGCCTTTAAGAGAAACAAATTTTGTCAGAAATTGAAAAACAGTGATAAAAAGCAGTAAATCTTACGAAATTTTTACAGTGTGTATAATAGACTAACAGAGCATTGCACCCACTTGCAAATGGATGATTAACCCCTTAGTTTCAAAACCGGATCAAAAAAACGATATAAACGTTTTTTAACAGTCACAACAAACTGCCACAGCTCTGCTGTGGCCCTACCTGCCAATACAACGACTTTTGAAGGCACAAAAACCCTTTGTAGAGGTCCTAAGTGTTCAGGGGACTCCTTCAGGGAAGCTGGAAGTCTCAAGCTGCAAAAACTACTGCATGATTTAGGCCTGAAATTAGGCTCCTCCCAACCTGTACTCACAGTGAGAGGGCCATAAAAAACTATCCCTAGGCAAAATCTAGCCAGCCATGTGGAAAAAACTGGGCCCCAATAAAGTTTTATCACCAATATGTAGAAAAAAACGTTTAAACACTTCCAGCAAACGTTATCTTATTTTCAGTAATGTGAGAAAGTAATAAGAATATTACCTTTTACAGCAAGCATGATACTAGTCGTTATTAAATCACTGTAATCAGGCTTACCTTACATGAATCCGGTATTAACAGCATTTTCTAGCATATTCATTTCTCTAGAAAAATTTAAACTGCACATACCTCATAGCAGGAGACCCTGCACGCCATTCCCCCAGCTGAAGTTACCTCATCTCTTCAGTTATGTGTGAGAACAGCAATGGATCTTAGTTACAACCTGCTAAGATCATCAAAAACCACAGGCAGACTCTTCTTCAACTTTCTGCCTGAGGCTAAAACAGTACAACTCCGGTACCATTTGAAAATAACAAACTTTTGATTGAAGATAAACTAAATAAACACCACATCTCTCTAGCTACTTCCTTTTTTGTTGAGAGCTGCAAGAGAATGACTGGTAGTGGCAGTTAGGGGAGGAGCTATATAGACAGCTCTGCTGTGGGTGATCCTCTTGCAGCTTCCTGTTGGGAAGGAGAATATCCCACAAGTAATGGATGATCCGTGGACTGGATACACCTTACAAGAGAAATTATAGGAAAAGTGGACAAAATAAATAACGAAAGTACATTGCAAAGTGTTTTAACTACACATAATGAAACACTTTACATTACAATCTCATACTGTTTAATATACCTTTAAATATGCAATCGAAAAAAGCTCTGTAGGCAATTATATTTTCCTTGCTCATTTTACTGCAAAAACAAGGACATACATTACATTTTACTCATTATCCACATCTGATAATTCTGAGGTATAGAGCTCTTGTTTTAAATCAATTAAAAATAAGATATTGAACTAGTCTTGTCAGTCTTAGAAAGAAAGATATGACAAAAAAAAATCTAATAGCACTCCTACTCAAAGTTTTCAGTTTGTAATATTACAAATGAGAACAGAAATGTCATATTTTATCTGTTATATTACCACAGCAAGTAATACATGGATTCATTTGCTCCTTTTCAAAAGAAACTATCTAGAACTCTGAAAATTTAAAAAATATTCTGTTCAGTAGTTTTGGCTGTATGTTTGACTAAAGGCCAGATGATCTAAACTTCCCAGATCAGACGTGGTTTTTCATTCCGACCCTCACAGGGGCTGCCCTGATGGAATTGTCGTAAAAAAGGGACAGTCCCTGGGAGTGGTGACATGTCTCCTATTGAAAGCAATAGAGCTCACTGGAAAGGGGCACTTCGCTCCATGGAGGGAAGTTAGCAGGGGGCGCACTTTTCTATGTGGAGGCCAAAAGATAGATTGGGGACTAACAACATACCCAAGTATTTGAAAGAGTGGACTGCGGTCAGTGTGCAATTTGATTTTGTTTTGATGCATAGATGGGAATTTTGTAGTTTGTGTAATTTAGGTCTCGTTCCAAAGATCATTGTGACAGTTTTGTCAGTGTTTAGGAAGAGTTTTTTTTTTTTTTATCCACTTTTCTACCTCTGTGAACTGGTCTTGGAGCACTACTTCAAGCTGTGGCAGATCGGAATTGTTTGCATAGATTACTGTGTCATCTGCGTACATGTGTACAGTTGAGGATTTGCAGACATTAGGCACACCATTGACTGCAAAGAAACCACAGTAATTTTTTTAGCCATTGCTAAAGGTAAAGATGGGGCCTGAAACAATATATCATCCAGGTAAGGCGCTACAGCTACCCCCTGAGAACGAATCACAGATAGAAGGGCTACCAGAACCTTTGTGTATATTCTGGGAGCAGTAGAGAAACCAAATGGTAGAGCTGTAAACTAATAATGTCTGTCCATAAAGGCAAACTGAACAAACTGATGTTGATCCCGATGAATCAGGATGTGAAGATATGCATCCTTCAGATGTATGGTAGTCATAAATTGATCTTGAATTAATAAAACCTTAAAAATTTGTTCAGAGTCTTTAAATCTAAAATGGGATGGAAAGGTCCTTCCTTCTTGGAAAAACCCCCAGAGTTGAATAAAACCCTGTTCCTTGTTCTGTCAGAGGTACTGGGACAATGATGCCCATGTCCTCCAAGTCTCTAACACAGTGAAAAAAAGGCAACTTTCTTCTCTGGTCTTTTGGAAATGTGAAACAGAATAAACCTCCCACGAGGATGAAACCTGAAACTTAATCTGTAACCCTGAACAGATGGAGCCCACGCCTCCTGAAAAAGACTTGGTCTGCATACTACTGGAGCCATGTCCGGATCGGGTGCCACACCTTCATGCAGACTTGGTCTCTGAAGGTTTCTTTGACTGTTAGTACCACACTGGATTTGGTCTCCATGCAGGTCTTGAGGATTCTTGCTGTGATGAGAGGGACGAAACCGCCCCCCCCCAACCCAGCCCAGACTTGCCCTTAGGTCTAGCCTTTTTATCCTGAGGTAAAAAGGTCTATTTTACCTCCAATCACTGTGGAGAATCCAAACCAGGGCCGAATATGGGTTTTCCTTTAAAAGCTAAGATCAAAAGTCTAGACATAGAAACCATGTCTGCAGACCAAGACTTCAGCCAAAGAGCCCTTTTGGCTAATACCGCTAGAGCAGTATTTTTAGCATTTATGGGAATAATCGGAACAACTTTGTCAGAGATGAAAGAATTTGCAGACTTCAAGAATTTAATATGCTCCTGAATCTCCTCCAAGGTTAAATCCTCAGAGATTAATTCTGAAAGTAAGTCACACCAAAAAGCTGCTGCACCCGCAACCGAAACAGTAGACCTCCCAGTAAAAAGGCCCTTTTTGGATAACGTTCTAGTTTTCTATCCATAGAATCCTTAAGAGGTACTGTCCACTAAAGAGATGTTAGAAATAGCTCCATTTACCTTGGGTATAGCTCCCCATAATTCCAGATTGGCCTCCGGAACTGGGAAAAGCTTCTTAAAATTGGGAGAAGTTAAAAAGGAACTCCCAGCGTATCCCACTCCTTTGATATAATCTCAGATACCAGAGAAGTAACAGGAAAGTCTCAAGTGCCTTAGGTTTTGGTCTAAAGATGTCTAGGTTCTGGACTGGCTTGACCTTAGCACGTTTAGCATCCTAAACCTCTAAGGTTCTTAAAACTACCTTAAGGAAGTATCATAAATGATCCATAATAAACTGAAAGTTGACATCCTCAGTCTCCTTTTCTGATTCTGGAAAGGAATCTTCGGATAACACTTCTCCATCAGATGCTGAAGAAGTCTTATCCAAGTCAGAATCTTGAGATTCTCTAATATCTGAAGGGCTAACACCGACTGCAATTGAGCTTTAAACTGTAGTGCGAACTTTGTTACACCATCTTGAGTAAAATATAGTAGAGGAGGCTCCGCCTTAGGAGATGGACCTGAAATATTTCAATAGTTCTGTAGAACTGATGCTAAGCATGAGCCACAAAGTTGTGCCAGTGGACAAACTGTAACAGCTTTTCACAGTAAACATTTATTCATTTCAAATATAATGTCTGAGGAGCTGCCCTCAAAGGACATCTCCTCTGTGGCTTCAGTCCCAGGTTGCTCCTTCCTCTGCAAAGGGTTAAATGTTTAACGTAAAAAGAGACACCCTTCCCCTAGTAGGGACTGAAGCGTCAATATCCAAAAAATTGTTTGTTTAATATACAGCAAAATATATGTGTGCACTAATATCTTTTTATATGTGTAAATGTGTGTTCAAATTACACCCCTCAGGTCTGGCATAAGAATCTTCCCACCTCCTGCAACCTTGCGAATGGTCAGCTAAGGGAGTAACGATATTGTTGCCAAAGCTCTGGAAAAGGCAGACATTAGAAAGCGTGTCAAAACTGTCATCTGTGGTGCAAAAGACAGCCACGGCTCCTTCCCCCACTGCAATGATCAAGCGGCTTAGACCCAGTGCCGGCGACTCCCGGCAAAAACATCCATTTCTCATAAACCTCAGTGCTCTGGAAATAAACTAAAGTGACCGGAGTGCTGAGGGTGGCGATCCTGACCGGCTAAGTTTTAAAAAGGGCCATATTTCTAATAAAGGTTTAACCCTAAAGCATGAAGGTTTTGTCTCCACACACTCCAAACACACTATGTGCCAATATTACAGACCCAAGGTGCCTGTAACACTCTTCCTGAGTTGTGTAAACCTACTGTGCACAAACTGGCCCCAAGCAAGATAAGGGTTAATTGGCTACCTGTAAGAGTAAAGTTTCCTGAGCACTTACTAAGTGCATACTTGGGCAGATAAGTGGAGCCCAGGGTGCAGGTACTTACCCCCATCCAATTCCACTCTTCAGAGAATATGCAATGTTGTAATCTGTCCTGATCTGTAACAAACAGAGAAGGACAGATATCAGGAGAATGTACAGTCTGGCCAAGCAGGAGGCAGCTAAGGAACAAGGAGATGAATAAAGCACTAGCATCACACTCCTAATTCCTCCTCTTCCAGGAACTATCCAGTGAAGGAATAAACATTCTGAAAATGTTCATAAATTTCAGCAGCATCTCAATAAATGCCTTTTCCTGGAAGAGGCAAAGAAATACTGGGAGGGAAGGAAAGTAGGAGAAATATTTGAAACTCTGGTATGGGGTGTCTTTGACTCCTCCTGGTGGCCAGGTGATGTAATTCCCAAAAGTAAGTATTGTGGACGCTTACTACCATTAGAAAGAAATTGGTATTTATAGCAACTGTTAAAGTCAAATAAATGAGTAAAAATCACTTTAGAGGCACATAGCATAGCTTATATCTCAGCAACATCTAGAATGGTAATCTCCCAATGAATGAAGTTACAAAATTTGAATCAATTACCTTAACAAAGTATAAATACAACATCCCTGAAATGCACAAACCATAGTTACTGATAGAACACAGTTATCAGCTTCTTTATATAATTAACTCTAAGTGTCTTCCTTTTTTCTATTAGTGGGGTCTATCTGGATCTACGGAAATTGGCGGCACTTTACAAATAAATGATAACAATAAAATGATAATAATGCAATGCAATAGAAGAAATTTGCAAAGTGTCTTGCACAGCTTTTTCAGTGGCATTTAGAATGAATGGCCATTCTAATCTATTAGATGCTCGATTATTGATTGGTTTAAGAGTTTCTTGAAATGTGTAATGTCCAGTAATACTTTGCATTAACAGAATTTGGCACCATAATTTCAGTCCAACAGAAAATCCTGTGCCAACCAGATTTTCAATATTTTTTATTTGTTTTTGTTTTAAAATCCAGAACCTCATGAGAAACCATTCTGGCATCCTTTGAATACTATATTTTTGTTTTTTTTCTCCGTCAACATTTATTTTTAATTTCCTGGTTCAATAAAACTTGAAACATGCACACAACGTCAGAATATTTTATGAATACAATGAAGTGTTTGAACGTTAAATCTATACAAAATTAAATGAAATTGTTAAATGCACACATTTTAAGAAATTATATTATTAAACACATCCTAACACTTAGACAGATATCAATATTTAATCAGTAAGCAACCATGTAATTCTTTTGTCCCCTTGAAAATCCAGGGGGAAAAAGCCTGTTTTCTTATAGATACTTGTATGTTGAACCAATCTGAGGTTAAGAAGAAACCAGATGTTCCTGTTGTATTGTTACTGTAATTTGGGTGGCTTAAATAATATAAACAGTGATGCTTTTAATAGATTGAAATGGCACAAAAAGAGGATGCCAAAAAACCCAAGTTGAATACAATATTTACATATCGGAAACTCCACATGATTGAAATTGAATCCCAAGACTATAACTGAATAGAACATAATCTGGTGCTGTGTGCATACATGTTAATGGAATTTAGCACCACTGATGTTTTTGTTTCACCAGTTTGACCTGAGATTTGTTTCTATAAATCCAGATTAAATGGTCATCTTCTGTGTTAAATGTATGGCTGTCTTCCATGATCCTAAGAAAGTTAACGTATACACATGTGTTAGATTGCCTCTTGTTCAATGGCAATTATCATGGAGCACATTTACTGACTGACAACCAATTTTCTTATAATCTCCAGCAACAGCCTAGGCATGGGTTATCTTGTAACGAAAAGTTTGAAAGATTGCCTGCAATAACACTGTCCGATTCAAATCAACAGGTTTTTTTTAATTTTTTATAATCATTGTATATTATTGACATTTATGTTACTTAATTCATATGATTTCTGTATTTGTTCCTAAAAAAAAAATGAAAGCTGTGTTTTGGTATTAATTTTACAGGTTTAAAGGGATACTAAACCCACATTTTTTCTTTCATGATTCAAATAGAGCAGGCAATTTTAACAACTTTCTAATGTACTTCTATTATCAAATTTTCTTTGTTCCATTGGAATCTTTATTTGAAAAGCAGAAATGTAAGCTTTGGAGCCTGCCCATTTTTGTTTCAGCACCCTGGGTAGCGCTTGCTGATTGGTGGCTACATTTAGCTACCAATCAGCAAGGTATGATTTTAAACAAATAATAAGAAGAGAATGCAGCAAATTTGATTATGAAAGTAAATTTGTAAATTGTTTCAAAATGTATACTTTATTTCTTAAAGGGGCAGTAAACTTAGAAACTAATGTTATATAATTCTGCACATTAGCTTATCGGTAGCTTTATACTTTAAAGGATTGCAGAGAAATTGTAACTAAAACCTCCTTTTACCAGAACGCCACTCCTTGCTCTACTGAGCGGGTCTGAATTTTACAAAGCGCATCTCTGCAACACTGTGTGCCCGGTCGCGCCATTAAAATGAATGTAGCTCGCTCCAGCTACTAGACCAGAGCGGGAGCGAGCTACATTCATTTTAATGGCGGGACCGGGCACACAGTGTTGCAGAGATGCGCTGTGTAAAATCCAGACCCCCTCAGTAGAGCAAGGAGCAGCGTGCTGGTAAAAGGAGGTTTTAGTTATAATTTCTCTGCAATCCTTTAAAGTATAAAGCTACCGATAAGCTAATGTGCAGAATTATATAACATTAGTTTCTAAGTTTACTGCCCCTTTAAAAGCAGTGTTTCCCAACTGCAGTCCTCAGGAGCCTTTATAGGCCAGATATATTCATTACATCTTAAAGGATTCCAAAACTTTTAGTTTTTTAGTATAACCGGACTACAAATTTCACATAATTAATATTATAGAATTAATCACCCACTTTTACACTCCAATGAAACGGCTCTATATTTTAAAATATAATTTTTATTTTCGCTGATTACCTCACTCAGTCCAACCCTCAAATATGGGCTGTACAGTGTACAAGAGGAAAAGCAATCTCCAATCAGATGCCGATTTTATGCATATCATTATGTAACGATTTCTTCCCACTGCGCATGCGTACTCCGATCGTGAACCTCACTCAAGTGCATATCCAGCCTCTGATGCCGAGATTACCCACATAATGTCAATGGAATTTTGCAAATGATGATGAGGGTTGACGCTTCAGAAGCTAGCGCACGCGCATCGCTGCAATCTTCCGCCATTTTCAGAACCTGGGTTATCAGTGTGGATTGGACTAGGGAAACGCATACCCAGTGGTGGGTTTGGAAATTGGACAATTTTAAAAAGATGATTACTACTAAATGGTATAAATTTGAAACAGAATGTAAATTACAAACTGCTATAAAATTTATTCATTTTGCAATTACTGATAACTTTTTTGGGGGGTTAAAGTATAAATTACAAATGACCTGAAATGTGCTTCTGTGGTGGGGAAAGTAAATAAAGATACATCTGAGAAACACAGAGACCATGAACTGCATTGTCTAAATGGTTCACCATAATGTTGTGCTCTGAATTCACTTTAAAACAGCATTGGGGGAATGTAACTTATATTGCAAGATTGAGGATCTACTAGATCAGTGGAACAGAGAACTATATCTCTTCACTAATCACATTCCAGAAGCTAACCTTCCCTTTGCATTTTAATTGCTAACAACCTGTGATGCTGCTGCTTATCAGACTATAGGTGTGAGTTTAAACAGCACAAACATGGCAGACAGAAAGATTTTTCCTAAGTAAATGCTGCAATTACACCAAAATAGGACCTATATCCTCAAAAGCTCTGGTTCTTGTGTGCACTTGCCCCATGGAGCCTGGCTTCAACCCTACAAGGTTAATTAGTATGGTTACCACAAACATCATATGTAGTATACCCACATAAGCTTGTATTATTGGGCCCTCCTTTCACAGTTTAGGACCAATACTCTAAACAGCGTTTAATATATTTCAAAATAGATGACAATACATACAATATGATACTGTCTGCTTAGAGTGCAGAGTTGTGACCAACCAGACGAGGACCCCTGTCCATTATACCTTAGAGAGATATATAGTTGCCCCTCTACTCGTAAGCTCTATATTGGACAAAAACCTTTGTTGAAAGGAAAATTGACTGTTTTTTGTGACTTCGCTGTTCTTCACGATGGGAACCAGACTGATATGCTAATGGGAAGCTATCCTTTGTGGAAGGCACAAGTGGGCTAAAAGAAGGTGCATCGCGGATGGGAACCATTTCATAGGTCAAACTAGTATTGCTCTGTCAATTTCCTGTTCTACTTCTTTCTTTTGTTCTAACCAAACCTTCTTTTTTTAACATACACATTTTATTTGCACAATAGGACAATTTTCCCTGCAAAGAGTTTTTCAATGTTACAAAAACTTGAAGATTTATACACATAAAACTTTCAATATAATAAGAATTAAACAAACATTATGGACCAGATTATGAGTGGAGCGCAAACACTTGCGCGTGAGCGATAAGAGGTTTAACCCGGGTTTTACACTCATCGGGCTAACCAATGGTTTTACGAGTTGAAAGTAAATGCTAGAATGATTATTGCAACTTCAGAGCTCTGGTTAACGGTCTTGAAA